>NC_056737.1:652866135-652963635 GCF_019279795.1 Protopterus annectens
TGGTATTTCCTTTGTGGGTTACATTTGCGGACTCTACAGTTGTTGCATTCGTCCAGTGGGAAACATAGCAAAGGACCACGGTAAGCAATTATTTGCCTATTGTAGGGATGGAACAGGGTGCCATGTCCTCGGTAGTACACTGTAATCACACCATGGTTACTATCTGGGGGCAATATGGAGGGAACTACCAATATGGTGGTTGCTGCCTAGCCAAGTGTGTTTGTGTATGAGACATGGGTGGAGAGTGTTCTCTGGGTAATACAAGGGTTGCCTATATTGTTCACCAATCCATAATGTCAAATGTAGGGGTATGGATTGTCTACACCAGCCTCTCTGCTGTTTGACATCTGTTGTCCTTATAAGGTGGACATTGTGACATATAGTGGGACCTCAATATAAGAAATTTGCAAAACCTACCACACAATGAGTCCTGTTATTACACAATCACAGCTACCTCCCCACAGGATACTGATGACAAACACACACACTTGATAGTACTGAGATTCAAACCCCTACCTAACTATGTATTGCTACTACAGTGTGTCACATTTATCGCACACACCACAGACCTTATAGGGCTATCCCTAATCCAAAGGTGTATATCAAAGTGAATGACATCAGCAGGCTTGCCAAAGTAGGGCAATGGAAAGTGCTGTGACTGTGACTGGCCTCAAAAGCATTGATCCGTACACACATGCACAGTTGTCATGTCTGGGATTAGAATGCCTACCCAACTAGTACATCACACTATAGCATTACGCAGTTATAGCACACACCACAGAGCTTATAGGGCTAGCCCTTCCCCAAAGGTGTATTTCAAGGTGAATGATAGCAGCAGGCTAGCTAAAGTAGGGCAAATAGAAGTGCATTGTGTGTGTGAATGGGCCATAAACCATTCATCTTGAAGAACACACTCAACACTCAGTCACATACAAGTTTACATTTGACAGGACCGTGTATACAACTGCTAGATGAATAATGACTTGTACTGCCATGTTACACAGTTATCATAATCACCACAGATGCTATAGTGCTGAGGGATACCAGAAGCAAATGTCTACAGTGATAGACGTTTGCACATCATGTGGTATTGGCCAATTGGATGTGTTCTGGGTGGGACAGGCCTCATGATGGGAAGCTCTTTGTCACTGCCTGTCACTCTCTTCCCCACATCTATGTATGTGTATGTTTGACCTATTATAGTGTGTTGTCCTTGGATATATGTGTGTATTCCTATCTGATGTGTGTGCAAAGCATGACTGCTATGCAATGTGGAGTGTGTGCACAGATATCTGCGACTGACAGATATGTATAGTCCACTGTCATTGCCAGACATGGGCTTCATTTTAAGTGTGGGAGCATGCCCAGTATGACCTTCTATATTGCATGTGTGAATCCATTCCAGGTAGGTTTTACTCCAGTGCAGGTATTTGTGTTTTACACCGACAGCTAGCAACCTGTTTCTGCAGGATATCTGTAGATAGGTTGACAATATGGGGTCACAATGGGCAAAGAATATTGGGATAATGTAACTAATTGTGTCTGTGCTGCTTCTCCTACATGGTTTTGGTGTTTGCAGACATATTCTGACATATGTACTGTGATGTTTTATGTCATCAACTACTGACAGCTATAAGTATTTGCTTGCAGTAATTTCCTGGGGAATACAAGATGAATGAAGCTGTGTCTAGTATTGTGGTCTGCAGCCTACACAGCCTACATATTCTTGCACAATCATGCCATTCTGGAGGGGGAGCTGCAGACACTTACTGATGGGTCTGTGTAAATGGTTTAACACCTTGGTACTGTAGTGGCTGAGGATCCCATGCTTGTACATCTATCAATGTGACAGAATGGCCATATCCTGCTGTGGCCATACCTCACAGCTGTATAGATTCACACAGGCTACCCAGAGGCAGGACTCATATTTCTGGTCATTACCCCTTCACATTGTGGTTTATGAGCAGGTTTGTAACCACCCATTACTGTGTTTGCAAGCAGGGATAGTATGTGCACACATTTGAATTTCAGACTTCACGCAATCCATGGCGTCCATGCTTCTACCTCCCTGTTATTCTATCCTCTTCCGAACATTATGCAAATGATATCTGATAAGCATCCCTATAGTTATCACTTCATCCCAGCAGTATTTTGGGGTTGGTTCATGGTTAATGCAGCAGGGCATGGTGGACATGCTACTGGGATTTGTCAACATGGCCTTGCATTTGTGTTCTGTGGACTGTGTTATGTCGTTATTTGGGAGTCCATGAGATAACATACATTGGCAGTATGGGCGAGACACAGGCCTTTGACAGAGGACTGTAGGGCATTTGGTAGTGATGCAGGCCATCTGTAGCAGGCCAGTGCATTGTGTCACTCCTACAGTCCCAGGCTGCAAGCCACTGTATTCCCCTGGGGTGGCAGGGTAGGTGTGCAAGGTGTTAATGGCAATAGTTTCTGTCCTTATTAATCCATGGTGTGGATGCTGGCAGGGTGGATATTCCCATACAGAGGTGGGGGTCATATTGTACTCATTCCCAACAGCAGGGATATGACCTGTGAGCTACCTGTGGCTGATGGTGGGGTGAGCTGAATGCATATGTGCTATGGAAGCTACTTACAGCTTACTCACAGATATACATGGAGCATTCCAATTATGCTGGCTTGTGCGGGGACAGCAGCAGTTTCTCAGTACTTCATACCTGTGCCTTTTGTGGTCTGACAGTGTTTGACCACACTATGTCAGTATTCCATACTACACAGCCAACTAATGTGCTGCTAACCTGTATGTACAACTCCAAAGGTATGACCATTTGACAGTAACATTTTATACACTTTCTGTCTAGGCTCCTTCCACCTGTATACTGTTTGTATGTCTGAGCCCACATTCATGCCATGTCCATCTTTCAGATGGTGACGGATATTACATCCGAACAATTAGTATGGATTACTGCTGGATTGTGTCTTGCTGGGATGGATTGTGTTTGCCACTGCAGTTGTGAGAACTTGGCCCTGTCATCAACAGTACTGGCCATTGACCACTGGGACACAACTCTCCATGCCTACATGCTGACCACTTTCACACAATATACAACACACAACAACCTAACACACAGAGCCCTGCATATTGTACACGTGCAACAATCTATCCTGCTACTTTGGCCAGCTCAGATAATCTGTGCTCCACTGTTATTATACCCACACATACATGTTACTACATTTCTACATAGGATTGTGGGGGGAGCACACCTGACAACTGTAAACATTTACTATGACTGTACTGGTATTTTAGATACTCTGTTGGCTTCCATTTCATTCTGTACTCTGACCTATCATGCAAACTAGTGGCATATCAGTGTAGTACAGTTCTTAGGTTTTATTGACCTACATTTCAGTTTCAGACTTCTTACCCTTCAGAACTAACATCCCACTGCCTGACCTGTTGTAGTCTGTCTGTGTAGGTCTGGAGGGGGGGCTGTTCTCAATTGCCATCATTTGGAGGCCTTAGCACAGCCTTTCTTTGTGGTTGTCTGCACCTGTCTTGCTGGCTGAGACTGTTGTTGGGTATGTGAGCCTCACTGACATGCATGTGTGCATCCTATGGACACACATTTGGCCCACCACATGTCCTGCAGTGGGTTTTGTCACCTTGTCTAGTACTGCCTACTATGTTGACACCAGTAATTGTTATGGATTTCATGCTGCCCATATAGGTGTCTACTATCTGCTCCAATGCTATTTAGCCATCCAATTCCCTTGCATGCTCACATCCGTACCATAGATAGAAGTAGCAGAACATACTACTCCATTCAGCAATTGATACTGAGAGTGACTTACCTTGTGGCTGTACCAGTATTGAGGATGGTGCTGGGGGGCTGACTATGTTGGATGCACATAGTACACATGCCTTTTACTCTATGTGCGAGTCAGAGAGAGGTGTCATTCTCTGGGTTCCTACTGTGTCAGTGTATGTGCTATGTGTTGCCTCTTTGCCAAGGCCAGGGCATACTGGGCATGCCTCCTTCTGCCTACTAGGGCAGGCTCAGGTTGTTCCTCCTCCAAGTCACTCTGTGCCTGTGCTGACCTTGGCAATGGTGGGGGGCTGTGTGGCTGTGCCCCATGTTGTTTGTGCTGCAGCTGTTTCCACAGGATCATATTGTGTAGCATGGCACATACAATAACAATTTGGGTACATGTAGCTGGTGAGTACTGCAAGGCTCCACCGGATATGTCCAGGCACCGGAACCATGACTTGAGCATCCCAAACACACTCTCTATTATGATTCTGGTCTAGGAGTGTGCCTCATTATGGAGTTCTTGTTCGGGTGTGTGTGCATTTCTAATGTGTGTCATCAGCCACAGCTCCAGTGCATAACTAGCATCTCCCACTAGGTGGCCATATGGGATGTCCCCATTGGCAAATCTCTGGTACAGCTGCGTCAAATGCCAGATGTCGGAGTCGTGACAGCATCTATGGCTGGCAGCGCACACATTCATTATAATGCCCTGGACATCGCACACGACCTGGCAGTTGATGGAGGGGGAAGCCTTTGCAGTTTATGTAGACTCTACCCATCTCACCAGGTGGTGCTTTGATGTGTATTTGCGTGCAGTCTATAGCACTCACTACCTCAGGGTATTCTGCTATTTGGTGGAAGAGATGCATATTGCTGGTCAACGCCGCATGGGTGTTGAGGAAATATATGTGCTCACTGGCATGTGCTGACATGGCGTCCAGGAACTGGTGAAGTAATCTGGATGCTGATGCCTGTGAGATCCCCATGATATCCCCAGTTGGCCTTTGGAAGGTACCTGTGGCTAGTATTCTTAAGCCTACACATACCTTGGTATCCACTGGGATGGGTTCCCCTCTGTTTGTTCTGTGTGAGGCGTGGCCGGCACAGCTCAACAATTTGCTGTAGGTGGCCACTGTCCACCCTATAGCGCTCCACTATCTCCAGCTCATGTAGCCCCTGGTAGGTTACCCTGGGTCTGTACACTCTTCTCCTTCTCCTCACTGTGGGTTGGTCATCAGCATTGTCATCCTTACCATCCTCAGCCTCTTCCACATGTTGATTTATGAGAGCGAAAGCAGCCCCTATAATTTTGTTGCTTTTGTTAGGTAAAATTTCCTTGTTTGTGTAAACCAGTGGTGTAGAGTTTGTGTGAAAAAACAGAGGGAAAGGTGTTTGCATAGTTTATAGTAGTGTTCTGGGCTGGGCTGGTCTTCTGCCTGTGTAATTGCCTGGTTCTGACACATTTCACCTGCCAGCTATGCTAGTTCTCCTTGATTACCTTCCTACTGTTATTTTCCCTTGCCATTGCCTTCCTGTTTAAGCCCCGAGGCATGCCAGGCAAACCCAGTGCTCAGATGTGAATGGAGATGCTATTTCCTGGTTTATTTATTTATATTTTGTTTGTTTAAAACCTGGTGCATGGCACGCACACATGTTTAGGCAATGTAAATACTGCTAGGCAGTTTCAGGCACGCACCCTTCCTTAGCTCTGCTAAGCTAAGGGCAAACCCGAGCCACAGAGCTCCAATAAGCTTACAGTATGCCTGACACACCCCTCTATGATGTCAGATAACTCTTAGGCTTGCACCATGGTTTTCCTGCACCTACACGGCTGGGTGCTGACTAGCACTGAGGAGAAATCTGTGATTTAGTATCATTCCCTTAATTTGCATAGAGCTGACTGCTAATGCCTAGTTACAAGTCTAGCATTGAGCCTTCCCCCTTAGCAATCACTCTTCAGTGACCTTGTTGTCTTCTGCCTGCCATTGATTATAACGGCAAAATTGTGATTTTGCCTAAAAAGCTTTTTTCAAGGTTTTATTTTTATTTTCAGACCGATCCCGTTTGCGCACCGCTGCCCTACGCTTAAATGGCCAAAATCAGGCAAAAGAAAATAAGTTATTTTTTGTTATTTTGAAACTATTTTCCCTGCCAATGGCCATATATTTTACCATTGGCATGCCTTCCACATTATATACACCCTTTATTTGGAGCTGTCATGACTCCGTTTTGTAGTTTGCAGAAATGTACTCGGTTAATAGTCGAATACATTTCTGCTGGTTACACTAATACTGCACGGACAACTGCCTGCTTCCTGGATCACTAATTCACCTCATTTGCATGGTTTTCACCCGCAAATGGGGTAATTAGCATACAGGAGCTGTGTCCATGCAGGAATAATACAGGATCACTGGTGCACGTTCCGGGAGCTTGTTCCTGGATCTCTCAGCAGCCATATTGCCTCCAGCACCTCTTGCACTATTCCTGTATGCTGCACAGAGCTTGCTGAATCCTGGAGATTGTCATAGAGGTGCCATTGAAAGAGTGAGCCTGAAGCGGAAGGGCATGGATGAGCATCTACCCATGGAGACTCCATGAAAGAGGTGAAAGAGAAGTCAGAGGAATGACAGCAAATCTGATGTTGTTTGTCTCATTTTGTAACAGGTAATAATACTGTTGATGATTTGAGGGAAGCAGTAGGACAGACCAGTTGCCAGATGAGCTGATGTTAGGATTGGCAGGAGATGAAAGGACAAACCAGAGCTAGGTTGCCTAAATCATTGTGGTCTTAAGGGCAGAAGCAAGGTGGTTCTCCCAGTTGAGTTCAGGATTTAAAACCCTGGTGATGACCTCTTGGGAGCTATACTACTGGAGAAAGGGAATTTTCTCTCCTGTTGGTTGCATGTCTAGTCCAAGATGACTGGGGTGCCCAATTAGAAGGCAGTGGGTGAGGTTTGAGATGGCTGCAGGATTTCTTGCTTGGGAATATGGCCATTTTAATCACACCTCATATCCCTGTAACTGTGAAAGAAAAGATTTGGAGAGGAAAAGTTTGTGAAGGTATTTGACCTTATAGATGCTGATGGGGTATAGAGGGTTCTGGAGGCTGTTGCTTTCAGCATTAAGGACCTGAAAGATACCTTGGCAGTGCTGGGTAACAGAAGTGCAGGTAGGCTTAGGACCAGGAACTAAGGTAACTGGGTATTGACGTTTGTTTACCTAATAGTAGCAATTTTGGAGAGAGTCCCTCTAGCAAGGGTTGCCATTCTTATTTCTTGACAATCAGAGAAGACCAGCATTTGGGGGGGGGGGGCATGTCTTGTTGTAATACAACCAGGTTTTTTGGAAGTTAAAGGCAATGGATAAGTCATGCAGACATGCAGACACTTGGCTAGGGATGATGACTGATACAGCAGCTGAGAAGGTTAGTCAACAGCCAGAGGTGAAGATAAGAGTAGGTTGTGCTGGGTCTTTAGTGCTGGGAGGTGCATTTGGCCAGTATTCAGATTTGCATGTGTTTTCTTATTATGAACATCCTCTTGGTGCAGTGCGGTACTAGCACAGGGAGGGTTGTCGCTCAAATGCACCACATATCAGCAGACTGGAAAGACCAGGAGATATGTTAGGGAGGAGCAGGGGGAATCATTGTGGAGGCTTGGGAAAATTTGTCGTTTAGGGAGGGGCTGGGTGACTGGTTCTAGCATTATTTTATTATGATAGAAGTTTTGGCATGGCTCCTTTAGGAGTCCCCCACCCCAGGACTTCCTGCAGGGCTTTACTGAGACTTTCAAAATTTACTAACTGGTTGGGGCTGTGCATAGGTTTGTAGTAATCTGATGCCAGCCAAAGGTAGAGAGGATATAGCTCAGATATTGTTGGACAAGGATGTGCAGGCAGGTAGGCAGGGCCTTTGGACTATTTCAGTCCCCTCCCTCCTGATGTTTTAGAATTTCTCCATTGGGCTTCATAGTGAAAAAAATGCTGGGTGAATTTTACATCATTCATCATCTCTCTTTTCTGGAGGTTATCTCAGTTAACGATGGCATATATAAGCGTGATGTCAAGGAACAATATGCTCCGCTTGATGAAGTGGTTCAGGTGATTTGTTTTTTTCCCTGACCCATGGATGGCAAAGTTTGACACCAAGTTGGCTTTTTGTCTACTACCCATTAAGAAGCAAACCACTTTGTCCTCAGTATGTGCCTTCAGGGTAAGATTTATTTTGGCAAAGCCATGCCTATTAGCTGAGCAGTGGCTTGAGCCATATTTGAGAAATTCAGTACAGCATGGCATTCGCTTTCTCAGGCACAGGATACAGGCCTGAAAATGGTGAATTATCTATAAGGTTTTCTGATAGTGGGTGATAGGAAGAAAGCAGTCAGAATGTATGTTTGTCTCTTTGCTCAGCTGTTCAAAGAAATGTAAGTACCCATAGCTGACAGAAAGTAGGAGAGACCAGCCAAGGTTTTAACATTTTGGGGGCATGAAGTGGATGCTGAGATGTATTACACTTTCCAATGTAGAAATTATTCAAGTTGAAGGAATATATTGCATGTATAATATTCAAGGAAAAAGTTGGATTTATGAAGTTAATGGAAGTGATAGGATTGCTGAACCCAGGGAAACCCTTTAATAAGTCCTTAGCAAATCTGCTGAGGGGAAGTTGGATTAAGCATATTTTGGTCAGGATATTCAAATTGGTCAAGGAGGGCATGGCCATTGAGGAGGACTTCATTCACCATTTGACTATAGTGTCCTTTTGGTAAGGAGCTCTCTGAGGAGATGCAGCTGGACAGCCTCTGCTGGGGAGTTTGTTATGGGAACATTTTTTAAGAGAAAATGATTTGCTCACAGGTAGCCAGAGAACTATCTAGCAGAGTGAAGGAAGGATATTACCTTTTTAGTGCTGTTGCCAATTCAGGCTATAATAGTATGGCAAAAGTAAATGAGCAATAGAAAGATGATGTTTCACTCTGGCAACTTTGCAGTGGTTTAAGAGATGACAAAAAGATCAACTGTGTACCAGTTTGCTAAGGGATTATTGAGAAGGCATGTACTGAATTGCTTTAGAATTAACCTCTCATTTGCAGCTAGACTTAGTTGAGGGCATTCTAACATACTTGCTGATAGTTTATCTAATTTCTGTTCCACAGGTTCTGGAAGTGCACATGAGTCCAGTGGCAGTATCAGAGGAGGCCTCAGCAGTTGCATGGATGTAGCAGGGGATAAGTAAACTAGGTAATCATATAGTGCAGCATTGGATGGAGAAGGTCACCAAGGCAACGGATGAGGGAAAAATGGCATATACTGCCTACCTGGACATGCCTAAGGCATTCAGTACAATACTCCACTTGGGTATAGTTGACAAACTCAGCAAACTGGGCATAAACCCCTATGTAATTCACTGGACTGCCAATTGGCTTAGAGACAGGACCCAGGAAGTCAGGAGTGATAAGACCACCTCCACTAAGTGACCGGTCACCAGAGGGTACCTCAGTGCTCAGTGAGGGGACTGCTCCTATTTAACATCTACTTCTTGGAGGTAAAGGCTAATGTCAAGGGCCTTTATTTAGTCAGGTTCGCAGATGACTGCAAATCTGGAGCTATCATAGATTCCCTCCATGAGGCCAACATCTTACAAGAGTGTCTAACACAGATAAATAACTGTTGCTAAAGTCACAGATTAAAACTCAATGCCAAGAAATTCATTATAGTGCCTTTTGGAAAAAATTACTCCCAGGTTAATTACTCCATTGATAAAACACCCCTAAGAGTTTGCTCGGTAGACAAGGATCTGAGAACATATGTAGACAGCAATCTGATCTTTGACCAACATGTGGGCAATGTAGTAAGAAAATCATTGTATGCCATCCAACTTATACCTAAGGGCATGGCGTCAAGTCCAAGGAAGTCATAGTGTCCCTTTATTCTGCCCTTATCAGACCCATCATTGAGTATAATGCCCCTTCATCATGTAGCTGACCAGACATATGCAATACCTGTAGAATCAAGGGTATAAACACATTGTCCTATATGGATCACCTTAAAGCCCTATATATATATATATACACAGTCTCTTACAGGCTGCTGTTTTGTGATCTATGTCTAGCATACAAGGCATATTCAGATCCAGCTTTGATGGACCTTTCACATATCTACAAAATAAACAGCATTAGAACCACTAGATCCTAGGATTTAAATTTTGCTTGTGACATAAATAAGACATGTTTTTAGGACAGATATTTGCCTCAGAAGATCCCCAAGCTCTAGAACAGGCTCCCATCCATGCGAAGCAGAGTCCATCCCTAACTGTGTTTAAGTGTAACATTTACCAATGGATGGGAAATCAAAAATTCACCCAGGTCTGGACCCCACTTCTCTGACAGACAGAGGTAACCAGTAAATGCCCAAACTAACAAATGTCCCTCCACATAACCTCTAAAGACTCCCTAACTAAAATACTACCTCCTAATAAACACCAATGATACATAGGAACACAACTGGGTTGGGTTGCATAGCTAGGCTTTTAAAGGTCCTGGTGGTTGTTACCCTAGTATATACCTATGATCCTATTCATAGGTTCATAGGTTCATAGGTAGGTACTAGGCTATCGGCCCTAGGGCCCATACAAGCTTAGCCAAAAAATGTACCGTGGCTTTCGCCACCCAAGAAAATTATTTTCCTGTGCCCCTGTTGAGCACAGCCACAGAAGTGATCCCTGGGGTGAATTTCCCATCTCCCATCCAATCATCAAGATTTTTCTTGAAGAGTGCTAATGAGGAGCTCTGTTTGCTATAGATAGGTAGTCTGTTCCAGGGTATGGGAAGTCTCTGGGACAGGAATCTATCCCTCCAGCATTTTCTGTTTATTGTGGTGACAAGGTTTAGGTCCCTAGAGCGTGTAGCTCGGAGGGATTGGGATTTCTTTAAGTGGAGCATGTCCAACAGCTCTGGGTTTGACATAGCTTTGTATGTTAGGCAGAGACCACCCCTGAGTAGGTGATATGTGATGGAGTAAAGCTGTAGTTTTTTGAGACGGTCTGCATAGGCCATCTGTTTGAGGCCAGTAATCCTCTTTGTGAGGTATTTCTGTGGTCTTTCCTGTTGTTGTAGATGTCTTGTGAGGTACATACCAAAAGGGGCGCTGTACTCTATAATGGGTCTAATGAGTGATGAGTAGAGGGGAACAATGACCTCTTTTTTTCTGGATGAGAATCCTTTTGTGATGAGATGAGCCATGTAGAAGGATTTCCTGACCACTGTGGCGATGTGATTATCAAAGGAGAGACTACTGTCCACCTGTGTCCCAAGGTCTCTTATCACATTTTTGGCATTAAGTAGACTACCAGCTATGTGGTAGTTCATGGGTACAGAGTTTTTACCAAAGGGGATGACAATACACTTTTTGGCATTGAGCTTCAGGCCCTGGCTTTGACACCAGGTATCTGTCTCAGTGAGGCCCTTTTGTAGTTTGTCCACATCGTTAGGAGTTTCGATTATGGCTCCTAGTTTGCAGTCATCTGCAAACTTTGTTAACCAAAGACCTTCTGTGTTGGCCTGCACTTCAGAGAAGTAGATACCAAACAGGAGAGGACCCAGGACTGAACCCTGTGGTACTCCACTTGTCACTGGTCTGATGTCGGATTTGGAATCCGCTACTTTCACAGTGTGGGTTCTGTCCATGAGCCAGTTGGCAATCCGTCTTGTGACATAGGGATTTATACCTAGTTTAGTGAGCTTATCTATAATTCCAGAGTGGGGGATGGTGTAGAAAGCCTTGGCGAGATCTAGATAAGCTGTGTGAACCATTCATGGAGTATCTAGAGGGTGTGCCAAGAGTCGATCAGAGGTGGTCTACGAAGCTGTTGAATAGGTATTTAGTTTTCAGTTAGGAGCTGGGGGAGTCAGAACATTTAGGGTTTATTTAACAGCTTTAAGTGCACTAGATATATTTCCAGGTGTTAAGAATTTTACCAAGCACTACTGTATCTTCAGGATGTTGAGAGGTTGGGAGAAAGTTTTTTTTTTGTCAGATGTTAGACTTCCTTTGGGAAAGCATTTGTTAAGATTATTGTTGAAAGAATTTTATGAACAGGAAGTACTTTGGATGGTTTACCTTCAAAATGTTGACTGCCACATCACCAAAACCACTTCCATGAATTCTGAACTGAGACTCCTCAAAACCTTGAACACTGATATTCTGAACCGCAAAATCTCATCCTGTTTTTGACTCATGTTAACACTTGTTTTTAGGTGTGGATCAGTCAGAAATGTTGACATTCACTTTTTTCGACTTTCTGAAATTTTGGCAGTGCAGATTTTCTGGAAACATTTTGACAATGTGCACATTCGACTATGTGCTTTCAACATTTTGAAGGTAAACCATTAGGACAAATATGTTTTCTGGCCATCATTCTATGTTTTCATGTACCTGGAGACATTTTGGGTCAGTGAATTATTGAGCAAATTTAGATTGATGGATGTTTGAATAACTGATTCAGAAGTACTGATATTGTTACGTATATATACAGCTGATCATCTTAGTAAAGGACAGCAGGTAATTTTACCAGTAGACTAGGAATTATTGTTGTGCCCAGTGTCTTGAGGATTAGCCTAGAAGAAGTTAGTGGCAATTAAGTTGATGGATTTGTTTTTCCAAGGTCAGAATGGCAGGCAGTGTCATCAGGGTAGTTTGTGCTTGTGATTAGGAAAGATTTAAGGTTTAAAGGCATTGATGGGAAGTGGTATGCTGCTCATTTTTTCAGGATAGGTAGGGCTTCTGATTTAACAGTGGAAGACAAGGTACATTTATCAAGCAGGTGGGAAGACAGGCATCTAATGCATTTGCATCTTAGATTAGGTGGTTAGATCTACTAAATTTGGTGATGATGATGTGATATTTATTAGTGATTTTCTTTTACAGGTAGGAAGGAGCTTGTTCTGTTGGGCCACTCATTTATTTCCTGGGCTGCTAAGTAAATGTCAGTGAAGTCTGGTGTTATGGCCTTAGCCCTTGATCCAGTGATATGGGTTGTTATTTGGGAAGGTGAGAGAGAACTGAGCTGAAGTCAGTTGGATGATGTAATGGTAGAGAAGAAAATCTCTCAGTTTTTGATTATACATACAGGAGGTAATGACTTGGGTATGGTACTAAAGAGCAGGCTTTAATCATGGATCTAATGTTGGTTAGGAAAATATGTCTGGGTATAGTTTTGATTTGGTCAGCCATCATTCCAAGCTGGTCTGGGGGTCTGCTGTTAGCTTCAAGGCATTGGAGACTGCCAGGATATTTATTAATAACAGGGTTCTGGGGTAGGATCTGGTTTAGGTTTCTCAGAGCTGAAGCACTGGGACTTAGCAGGCAGGAACTGTATGTGGTTTAGAGCTGATGACTTATAGCTTATTGACAATAGGCTGAATTTGATAAAAGTGCATCTTTCCTTGTTTCTAAAAGACACAATTGTGTATGGTAATAGCTGTTTTGTTTGATTTTGCTAATCAGTTATGAAGAAAGGGGAGAAACAGGCTGCCTTGGTCAGTCTGGTGTGCCAAAGAAGAATCCTTCCCTGAAGAAGAAGTTAAGTCCTTATTTTCCCCACCTTGCTTCCAGTTGCTCATATACGTGACAGGTGGCTTATGTTCCACTTGAGGAGTTGTAGTTTGTAGTGATATAATGCTGCTAGTTGAATATGTTTATGGAGTTTATCATTCTCCCATGCTGTCACATTTTGGTGGTCTTGATTATGGCTGATTTTAATGCTGGTTTAATTTACCCAGGGTGCTAACTTGAGCTTTCTACTATGCTGTGCACATTTGAATTTTGATGATATTGTTTTCTCTCAGAAGTGTGACTTCATGTTATTAGTTATTTGCAGTAAAATTGTGTTGCACTGTCTATACGGTTGTTTTCATTGTCTTCGGCATTGGGTTCAGAAGCAAAGCAATAATTGTTAGAAACCACCTAAAGTTTTTATTTTGTATATATTTGTGGTAATAATAATAATAATAGTAAGAAGAACAACAACAATTGTTACAGACTGCAAAAATAGTAATATTAGTTTAACAATGTTATAATGAAAAACATACAGGGAAAACAGAAGTGCAGTTGCTTAATTATTTTTTTAGATAAGTGTTAAATATAAAGATTATTTTGCTCTATGTGTGGTTGTGGTTGTATTTTTTAATGAGGCCCAACAAACAGGATTTCTATGCTATTAATAGCATGTTTTAGGATAGAATTTGAGTTATATAAATCTTGCAAGAATTTTTGCTGTATATTTTTAGAGCTGTGTTTTAATAATTAAGAATAATGCAATGGTGTATTTGGTCTTACAACTTACTAATGAAATGTTCAACACTGCAGGGTGCAGAATCATTGAAAACTGCTTTATTGGTCACAAAGACAGATGGCTTTAAATTACATTGACAAGCATTTGTTTCCACGGCTGAATTCAAAGTCCATCTGGGCTCAGCTTTAGCAGTGAAAACACTGTTAATATTTCTAACTCATTGTTCTATTCCCTTCTCTGTGTACCAACACTAAGTGACATATTTAAGTGAAAACAAAATTAGTTACTTGGTTGTGACTTTATTATAGAGAGATGAATAATCTCATACAAAATTATACTTCTCTGCTCACAGTGGTACCTGTATTATTTAAATGGTTATTGTAAACATGTCCTTTAATCTATGGCTTTGGCATTTCAGATGAGTGTTACTTTTCCATTAGCTGTCATATTTTTTTTTCTTTTTTCTTAAAAAGGAACAGTTATGGAACTAGGGCTTTGCCAATAATTACTGTGTGAAAACTGAATACTAAGAGAGGATATTTATTTTTATTTTTATTTCTTAGTGATCTGTCTCTATTGTTTCTGAATTTAAAATTTCACCATAGAAATAATTTACATGTTTTTTTATTTTGTTAGCACTATTGATTATTTGTGAAAATGGATTGAAGTATTAAAAAGTATTTTTAATAAAGCTTGCATTTGGAAGTTGACATGGTTCAGTTTTGTTTACTAAAATCAGATGAATGAATGAAGCTATCTATGTTAGCGATGAATATCTTTGATATAATTTGCCTATGTGTGATATAATGAGGTAGTCTAAATTTGGGAGATGGTATAAATATTACAATATAACTTGTCATTGCTTGTCAGAGTCATAAAATAAAATATACATGAAAAAAGTTATTTTGGTTCAGTTACATTTGTTAATATGAGACAACACTGCAAGGAACCAGCCAAAATTCAACAATGCATAATATTAATCTTGGCTATAATGTTTCCAAACACGCTACCATGCAGTATGACACACAGTGTCCTAAGATTAATAAATAGATAGATATACACATAGACAGACAGATAAATAGACAAACCTAAAAAGAATACATAAATTAAAATAAGTTTTGCAGGCACCTATGCATATGTGATGTTATTGTACTAAGACCCAGTTATTAGTTGTGAAGGTATTATCATATATATGTATACACACACACACACACACACACACACACACACACACACACACACACACACACACACACACACACACACACACACACACTCTAACACTATATTTGGTGCTATTAACTATTGGTTTGAACTGTTTGTCTAAAAAAAATGATAGTGATTCTGTTAGCCAGCCTTTGCTGGAAACAATAGGTCTGAGTGGTGGATCATACATTACTTTGTGTATTTTTGGCAGACCTCGAAAGGTGGGAACTAAAGGATCTTCTTTTTTAGACAAACAGTTCAAACCAATAGTTAATAGCACCAAATATATACTCCGTGATACACAACAGTTCATAGAAAATCTCGCAATATGCAATAACAACAATCCCATTGAGAATGATGACATCTTTGTCACCTTGGATGTGAAATCATTATTCACATCGATTCCTAACAGTACTGGCATTGAGTTTGTGAGGCTTTTTTTGCTTAAGAATGGCATAAACAACAGTAAGATTATAAAGTGGATGTCTTTGCTCGAAATAGTGTTAGAAAACAATGTTTTTCTATATGAGGATAGATACTATTTACAAAAAAAGGGAGTTGCCATGGGAACTCCTTGTGCAAACTCTTATGCCAACTTGGTGTTGGCATATTGGGAGGATGCTTATGTGTTGAATAATTTAATTTTCAATGAGCACATTAGACACTACAGTCGATTTGTAGATGACATTTTTGTTGTGTGGAGAGGAACAGAACAGGATATAAATGAGTTCATTTGTTATTTAAATGGGACTACTGATTTTCTTGAGTTTGAGAGTACTCATTCATATGAGGCAATAGAGTTCCTCGATGTTCAGTTGACAAAGGGGTCAAATGGCATAGATACAAAAATGTTTAGGAAGACTTGTTGGAGGAACAATCTCCTCCATCGAAGTAGTATGCATCCTAGGCATATTTATTCAAATATAATAAAGAACCAGACACTTAGGGCATCCAAATTAACCACTGATGAGTCAGTATTTACAGAACAGAAAGATATTTTAGCAAAAAACTTTATATCAAGGGGTTATAATGAGAGAGTGGTATATGGCACCATAGCATCAAGCGATAAACTGAGGACAAATAAAGGTAGACCATTCTTCTACAACAAGACATAGGTTGATAATATAGGTAGAAAGAAGCAATCTGTAGAGAAGAACAGGCTCATTATACCATTCACCAATAGGAATGGTCAGATCAAAAAGATTATTGAAAATAATTGGAAGATTCTAGTTATGGATGACAGAATAAAGACCCTGGTGGAAGAGGCACCGAACATAGCATATAGAAATATGAAATCCTTAAAAAGGCTTCTATGCTATGAAAGAACAGATGCATGGCCTATAAAATCTCAAAGAGCAGGTACCTTTCCTTGCAGGACCTGCAATCAATGTAGATATATAGCAGAAGAAAATGCCTTTATTCATCCACACACTGGACGTATCTACACATTTAGATGCTATGCTGATTGTAGATCTAAAAACATACTATATTTAGCACAATGTCAACTTTGTGAGAAATATTATATAGGCAAAACAAATCGAACATTACGTGAGCGTATAAGGGAACACATATATGCAGTTAATAAAGAAAATACGACCAATGCAATATCACGACACATCATGGAGAATGGGTCCCAACATCATTTTAAGTTTAAGGTTTTAGAATTAGTTAAAAGAACTAGCAGATTAGGAAATATAAAGAACCGCACTGAGGAGGCTGAGAATAAATGGATCCTTAAGCTGCAAGCACACAAGTATGGTCTAAATGAAAAGATCACCCTAAAACCATTCTTGGCAGCCAAGGCATTCAAACATTAAGTGCTTTGATGTGCTTTACAAATTTTTATGAAAGGTTTTTTTATATATGTGCACAATTTGTTCTATTATAGTATTTTCTATGTAATTTTTTATGTATTTATATTAGTGAGCACTAGCACTTTAAGAGTTTTTACCATTGTTTAATTAATTACTTGCAAGTGTTTAATGATTTTAGTATTTAAGGCATGAAATACATTGAGTAACATTGAAGTCTGAAGAAGCGTTTATACAACGTGAAAGCGCTTACTGTCTCATGAATTATCTTCTCAAATAAAGGACTTATTTTTATGTGAATTTATTGGATTTATAGCCATTGGTGTATCCTTGGAATTGTTTGCTGCTTAACCCAAATAAGACTAAGTTAATAATTTTCACAAACAAAACCACCAAGCCCTGACCCCTACCCCTCTTTGTTCATTCTGCAAACAATACCAAAATTGTACCAACTACCCATGCCAAGCTACTAGGTATTACTATACATGACTGTCTCAAATTTGATATACATGTTTCCCTTACTATCAAAAAAGTCTACTCTAAACTCGGAGTTCTCTACAGAGCCAAACCTTACCTAATATCCCAAGCCAGGCTAGCCACAGCTAGATCTCAACTTCTCTCTACGCTTCTCTACTGCTCTCATAACTTTATCAACCTGCTCAAGGCCGACCTTCATAACCTAGAATCCTGCTATAACAAAATAGCAACATTTTCCAGGATCATCCCCATAAAGGCCATCACTGTTATGCTCTTTGACAACTTGACTGGCTGGAACTTCCAAAACTGTTAACAGTAAGCCAACTTACACTCACCCACAAAATCATACTCAACCCCAATAACTACCCTGCTATCTCAATTCTAGTCCAACTACAGATAAACAGCAGTTCCCTAAGGTGTTCCGATAGGCCACTACTCAAAATAACCAAATCACACAACAACCATGGCGACTCCCTCTATTCAAACAAAATATCTAAGTCCTGGAATGCACTGCCCCTTAGCATGCAAAGCACCCCTCCTACTCTTCTTTTAAAACAAAAATAAAAAAAATATCTCACAAGCAAGTGGCTCTTGTTTTCCCCCTGGATAATCTCTTCTGACTATTTTTTTCTCCTTTCACTCTCTTCACTTTTTTACACCTAAATACTTTTTCATCAAGTCAAATTTGATTGTTTCCTCTGATAGACTGCAATTACTACGTGTCTCAAAAATTTTCCACTGTTTTCCATTTCTATAATCTTCTATTAGTGTATTTTCAATTTTCGCTGTTTTAACTTTCTACAATGCCACTTTTATAGGTTCATAGGTTCATAGGTTCATACTAGGCTATCTGCCCGAGGGCATTTACAAGCCTAGCCCATAGTTTTGTGGCTTACGCCACTCCTTTAGTATGGGGAACTATACCCATTATTTTGCTGTGCCTCTGTTGAGCAGTGACACTGAGGTAATCCCTGGGGTATATCTGCGATCTCCCATCCATTGGTCAAGATTTCTCTTGAACAAGGCCAGCGAGGTGCTCTGCCTCACATATACCGGGATTTTATTCCACAGCATAGGGAGTCTTTGGGTGATGAATCTATCCCTCCAGCACGTCCTATTAATAGCCGTGTCGAGGTTTAAGTCTCCCGCCCTTGTGGCTCTGACGGATCTAGATTTTTTGAGGTGAAGCATATTCATCAAATCTGGGTTTGACATGGCCTTGTATGTTAGGCAAAGGTCACCTCTGAGCAAGCGGTGGCGACTGAATAGAGCTGGAGTTCTTTCAGTCGGGCAGCATAGGACAGATGTTTGAGACCCTTTATCCTTTTGGTGAGGAACTTTGTGGTCTCTCCAGCTGCTGCAAGTGTCGGGTCAGATACATTCCGAATGGGGCATTGTACTCAATCATTGGTCTGATGAGTGATGAGTATAGGGAGACTATGACCTCCTTGATCTAGATGAGAATCCCTTCATGATAAGGTGGGCAATGTAGAAGGTCTTCCTAACTACTTTAGCTACATGGGTGTCGAATGACAGACTACTATCAACCTGGGTCCCCAGGTCCCTGATAACTTCTTCTGTGCTCAGTGGATTGCCACCTATTTGGTAGCTAGGGGTAACCTTGTTTTTCCCGAAGGGTATGACTATGCATTTTTGGCATTTAACGTTAGGCCATGGCTCTGGCACCAGTTATCCGTTTCTGTGAGACCCTTCTGAAGGATATCTGTGTCAGATGTGTTTTCTACTATGGCCCAGTTTGCAGTCATCTGCAAACTTTGTCAGCCATAACCCTCCTGTGTTTGCTTGTACTTGGAAAAGTAGATCCCAAACAAGAGTGGGCCCAGGACTGAGCCCTGTGGTACACCACTTGTGACAGGCTTTGAGTCTGACATGGCGCCAGCAACTCTGACCCTGTGGGTTCTGTCACTCAGCCAGTTTGCAACCCATCTTGTGATGTATGGGTTAACATTTAAGCTGATGAGTTTTTCAATGATACCCGAGTGGGGTATTGTATCGAAGGCCTTAGCCAGATCGAGGTAGGCTGTATGGACTGCCTTTCCCTCATCAATGGCTTTGGTGACTGTTTGAAAAAGTCAACCAAGTTTAGAAGGCATGATCTGCCTTTGACAAAGCCAAACTGGGATGGATCCAAAGTCTGCAAATTCCCTATGTCTTTATTTATGAGGTCCATTATGATCCTCTCCATGGCTTTGCAGATAAGGCTTGTCAAGCTAATGGGCGGTAATTTCCAGGGTCGGTGGAGGCACCGCCTTTGTGAAGTGGGACCACAGTTGCAGTGCGCCACTCCTGGAGTGCGTATCCAGAGGTAAGACTATGATTAAACAGCTGTCCTAGCTGTGGGTTTAATTCCTCGTTGAGTTCGTGGAGCACACAGCCGGGGACACCATCAGGTCCCATGGATGCTGTGTTTTGCTTTGGAGAGAGCAGTTCTCACTTGGGCGTTGGAGATGTTTGGGGGCTGCAATCGCTTGGTATAGATATCTCTCCTTTTGGGGAGGGAGAAGTTTGCACTGAACCTGTCAGCCAGTATGTTGGCAATGTCTGTAGGATCAGTAATCTTCACATCATTTTGAACTAGTTCTGAGCATATCTGGGAGTTTCCTCCCAGGTTTCTAACATAGCTAAAGAAGGCCTTATGATTGTCTTTTGAGTCTTTAGCTATTTTTCTCTCAAAATTTGCTTTGGATGATTTTATGAGAGCTCTTAGTTTTTTACTTATAGTGATCAAGGGTGTCTTACCTTTTAAGGATTTTGCTCTATCTTGTAGTAGCTTCCTCCTTTTGTTGTAGAGTTTGTTTATGGCTGGGGTCCACCAGACTGGACGCTTGCCTTTGGTACAAAGAGTCTTTGTTTTGCTTGGGATTGCCTTATCCATGCAGTCCTGCAGGTGCTGGTAGAAGGCATTTGTAAGTGATTCAGCGGCTTGAGTACTTTTTTCCGCCGGCTCGGGGGCCTTAAAGGAGACCACACTAGTCTTTAGAAGTGTGAAGTCGGCTTTCGAGAAGTTCTTTACTGTGGTCTTTTTTATTTCAGGTGGGGGTGGGATGAGGACCTCCAGCGAGATTAGTTTGTGATCTCATATTATGAGCACATATTCTTTCATTATGCATGCTCACTGACTGTTTCAGTTTATTCTCAATTGCAAAGTGTCAGTTTACATGTTTCTAATTTGTTTCTTATGTTAAAAAAATGTTATCCAGTTTTTGCATTGTTATATAAATTGTATGGTATTATTTCTGTATTTTTATGTGTTTTTTGCTTTATGTGGAGATTTTCTCCCAGGGTCTCCACTGAAAATAGGCTACTTGCCCAGTCAGACACTACCCGATAAACAAATGTAAATAAATTAATAAATAAAATAAATAAATGTTCTCTCATCACATCCATAAACCTTATCTTAGGCCTTCCTCTTTTCTTCTTACCTGGCAGCTTCATCCTTAGTAACCGGTTCCCAATATACCCAGCATCCCTCCTTGCACATGTCCATACCGATGCAATCTCACCTCTCTGGCTTTGTCTCCAATTGTCCAACCTGAGCTAACCTTGTAATATATTTATTTATTTATTTATTTATTGACATTTGTTTACCGGGAAAGCCCACTGGGCCAAGTGAGCCCATTTTCAGTTGATGCCAGGGGAGAAAAGCTCCAATAAAAAGAATACAGCTACAGAATAATACAAGAAATAATAAATACAAATAAACAATGGAAATTACAGTTGTGAAACATTAGTAAAATAAAAATATGAAAAAATACAAATATACAATAGTAAAGCATTGTAATCAGAGGTTAATAAAACCTAAATGTACATGACAAAAATGACATTTTCAGGGGATTTAGATGTTAAACAAATTTATTTAAAGGGTGTGCTCAGAGTGAGAAATTTATGGTAAGGAAGGGAGCTGAGATGTAGAAGAAGGAGGACAGGTATAAATAGGGTAGGAAGGAAGTACAAGGAGAAAGAAAGAAGGGGTAGGAGGAGGAAAAGAAGAAATATAGCCAAAAAGGTAGGTAAGATAGAAAAATAAGAAACAATGGGTAAAGGTAGGTCAAGAAATGGCTAGAGAATTAGAAGAAGAGAAAAAGGATAAAAAGAAAACAGCAGGACTTGATATTGAAGGCTAGAAATAGGCAGATAAGTTAGACATTATATTAATTTAAGGGATGGCAGAGCTAGGTAATGTGCAGTTATATATCTGATTGGAGCTAAAGTGGTTGTGTAGTGCACTTTTGAAGCTAGAGGGGTTTGGTTGTAGGCAGATGGATGTAGGAAGGTTATTCCATATTTTGGAAATAGTCCTGGAGTATAGCAGTTGGCCGGCAGGTAGTTTGGATTTATGTGTTTGGAGAAGATTTTGGTGTTCAGAGTAAAGAGGGTGAGTGAGCTTGAGTGTAAAGGGAGAATAGTGAACTGAGAGCAGGGCAATCATGGGTTTATGTATCAGTTTATCAGTGGTTGTAATCTGGTGGAGTAGGAGGTAGTTAGGAAGTTCCAGCCATTGTAGTTGTTTTAAATTGATGCAGTGATGAGTAGAATGTCGACTGTTAGTGGAAAATTTAGCGATCTTGTTATAACGTGATTATAGTTTAGCCTTAAGAGACAAATGCAGGTTTGTTAATAGTGTAGCACCATAACTCACTGAAAGCAAGAGGTAAGATTGTGCTAATGCTTGTTTAGAAGAGAGGAAGAGGGAGAGGAACTTATTATGCCTGTAGAGTAATTCCAATTTGTGTTTTACTTATATTGTTATGTACATGAAGGTCAAATTTAAGGTTTTCTTCAATAATAACTCCTAATAGCTTGGTATGGGTTACTATTAAAATTTAAGTGGAATTAAAAGAGAAGGTTTCAATGTCGGCTTTGGTGATGGTAGAATTTCTACTATGTGTGAAAATTATAGGTTTGGTTTTGTTGGGGTTTAAAGATAAATGATTTTTGTGAAGCCAGATATCTACAGTGGAAACTCATTTCTAATCCTAGTCATCCTCGCCACACTCAGTGCAAATCTTAACATCTTTAACTCTCCCACCTCCAGCTCTGACTCCTGTCTTTTCATCAGTGCCAAGATCTCCAACCCACATAACACAGTTGGTCTCACTAACATCTTGTGGGCCTTCCCTTTTATGCTTACTGCTACCCAGCTGTCACAAATCACTCCTGACACTCTTCTCCACCCACTCCACCCTGCCTGTACTCTCTTCTTCACCTCTCTTCCACACTCACTATTACTCTGAACTGGTGATCCAAAGTATTTAAACTCACCGACCTTCACCAACTCTACTCCCTGCATCCTAACCATTCTTCTGTCCTTCCTCTCATTCACATACATGTATTCTGTCTTAGTCCTGCTGACCTTCATTCCTCTCCTCTCTAGTGCATATCTCCTCCTCTCCAGGGTCTCCTCTACCTGATCCCTACTCTTACTATGAATTACAATGTCACCCACAATCATCATAATCCATGGGGACTCTTGTCTGATCTCATCTGTCAACCTCTCCATCACCATTGCAAATAAGACTCAGAGCTGATCCTTGGTGTAATCTCACCTCCACTATGAACACATCTGTTATACTACCCTTGTACATATCCTGTACCACTCTTACATACTTTGCTACCACTTCCAACTTCCTCATATAATACCACAACTCCTCTCTAAGCATCCTGTCATATGCTTTCTCAAAGTCACAAAGATACAGTGCAACTCCTTCTGGCCTTCTCTATACTTCCCAATCAACACCATTAGAGCAAACATTGCATCTCTAGTGCTCTTTCCTGGCACAAAACTGTACTGCTGCTCACTAATCATCACCTTCCTTCTTAACCTAGCTTCTACTATGTCAGGAAAGGCATCCAGTGTAAACGTTTTACCAGATCAAATATGCAGACAACATATACATATATATATATATATTTATATATATATATATATATATATATATATATATATATATATATAAGGTTCATAGGTAGGTACTAGGCTATTGGCCCTAAGGCCTATATAAGCCTAGCCAAAAAGGTACCCTGGCTTTCGAAATTATTTTCCTGTGCGTCTGTCGAGCAGAGCCACAGAAGTGATCCCCAGGGTGAATTTCCTATTTCCCATCCAATCATCAAGATTTTTCTTGAAGACTGCTAACGAGGAGCTTTGTTTGATATACATAGGTAGTTTGTTCCAGAGTATGGGAAGTCTCTGAGACAGGAATCTTTCCCTCCAGCATGTTCTGTTAATTGTAGTAACAAGGTTTAGGTCCCTAGACCGTGTAGCTCAGAGGAATTGGGATTTCTTTAAGTGGAGCATGTCCAACAGCTCTGGGTTTGACATAGCTTTGTATATTAGGCAGAGATCACCTCTGATTACATGATATGCAACAGAGTAAAGCTGGAGTTTTTTTGAGACAGCCTGCATAGGGCATCTGTTTGAGGCCAATAATCCTCTTTGTGAGATATTTCTGTGGCATTTCCAGTTGTTGTAGATGTCTTGTGAGGTACATACCAAAAGGGGCATTGTACTTTATAATGGGTCTAATGAGTGATGAGTAGAGGGGAACAATGACCTCTTTTTTCCTGGATGAGAAACCTTTTGTGATGAGGTCTGTCATGTAGAAAGATTTCCTGACTACTGTGGTGATGTGATTATCAAAGGAGAGACTACTGTCCACCTGTGTCCCAAGGTATCTTATCACACCTTCAGTGTTAAGTAGACTGCCACCTATGTGGTAGCTCATGGGTACAGAGTTTTTACCAAAGAGGATGACAATGCACTTTTTGCCATTGAGCTTGAGGCCATGACTTTTACACCAGGCATCTGTCTCTGTGAGGCCCTTTTGTAGGATGTTCAAATCATTAGGAGTTTCTATTATGGCCCCTAGTTTGCAGTCATCTGCGAACTTCATTAGCCAAAGACCTTCTGTGTTAACCCATACTTCAGAAAAGTAGATACTAAACAGGAGAGGACCCAGGACTGAACCCTGTGGTACTCCACTTGTCACTGGTCTGAAGTCGGATTTGGAGTCTGCTGCTTTCACAGTGTGGGCTTTGTCAGTGAGCTAGTTGGCAACCCATCTTGTGACATAGGGATTTACACCTAGTTTAGTGAGTTTATCTATAATTCCAGAGTGGGGGATGGTGTCAAAATCCTTGGTGCGATCTAGATAGGCTGTGTGAACCACCTTACCCTGATCTGCGGCTTTGGTGACTACTTTAAAGAAGTCTATCAGGTTTAGGAGACATGATCTGCCTTTTACAAACCTGAACTGGGTGGGGTCCAGAGTTTGGAGATGACCAATGTCTTTGTGTACAAGATCCATGATGATACATTCCATGGCCTTGCAGACCAGACTCGTTAGGCTAACAGGGTGGTAGTTTCCAGGGTCTATGGTGGCTCCCCCTTTGTGGAGTGGGATAACCATTGCTGTGTGCCATTCACTGGGCACAAAGCCTGAGGTGAGGCTATGATTGAACATGGTGCTTAGGTGGGGTGCCATTTCATTCTGCAGTTCATGTAGAATGCAGGCTGGGATGTTGTCAGATCCCATGAATGCTGTGTTCCTGGCTGTGGAGAGTGTGTTTTTTATCTGTGCAGCCGTGATTACAGGAATGTTGCATTCTTCTGGTATAGAGATGGGCCCTTTAGAGGGTGAGAGGGGGGTAAAGTTAGCACTGAACCTATCTGCCAGAATGTTGGCAATATCAGTTGGTTCTGTATATTTAGTGCCATTGTGCTGTAACTCAAAGCAGATCTGAGTGTTGCCATTGAGATTCTTGACATAGCTATAGAATGCTTTGTGGTTGTCTTTAGAATCAGTGGTGATTTTGTTTTCATAACTAGCTTTGGAGGATTTTATGAGGGATCGCGGCTTCTTACTGAGGCTGACAGGGAGTTCTTCCAATCATGGGATTTTACTCTTTTTTTGCAACAGTTTCTTTCTTCTGTTGTAGAGTTTGTTTATGGTAGGGGACCACCAGATTGGCTTCCTTTTTTGGAGGATAGCATCTTGGTTCTGTTAGGGATAGCACAATCCATGCACTCATGTAATTGCTTATAAAGTGCATTTGTGTAGGGTTCAGCAGTTGTACCTCTATTGTCCATCTGCATGGGTGTCGTGAAGTTTGCCACTTCTGTCATAAGAAGTGTGAAGTTGGCTTTGGAGAAATTGTTTACGGTGGTTTCCCTAATGGAGACAGGATGTGGATGTCTAGGATGATTAGCTTGTGGTCGGACCTGACCAAAGAAGAATTGACCTCTGGTGTGGAACACCGGTTGCCCACATTGGTAATGACCAGGTCTAGGATATCGCTGCCCCTGGTAGGGATGTGGATAAGTTGATCCAAGGCATTATAATTTATAAATTCCAGAAAGCATTGAGCAAAAGAGTTGGTACATGAGCAGTTTTCCCAGTTAATGGTGGGGTAGTTGAAATCGCCCATTATTAGGGTGTTGGGTTGTACCCTAATATTTTCCAGTGTATCAAGAAATGAGGAGTGGGAATTCTGGGGCATGGTCGGGGATCTGTAGCAAGTTACAACTTGGATTGCAGTCTTGCCCAGAGTTAGTTGCACTTGGATAATCTCGGCTGCATTATGCTGAGCAACTAGCCTGGAGGTGTGGGATATCCTTAATGAATATGGACATGCCTCCACCTTTATTGTTTCAGTCTAGGTTAGGTGGTCAAAAGGTGTGGTATGAATTACAGCCTGGTAATGCAGAGGTGCTCTCTGGAGCCTTGAACCAGGTCTCTGTCTCTGCACAGATGTCGATGTTCTCCATTTTAAGGAGTGCTTCAAGTGAATGCATTTTGAGGTTTAAACTTCTAGCATTGAGTAGCAGTACCCTCAGATTTTGCTTGCTTGTACCTGTTAAGGTGGCAAATTTGTCATTTGAACCTTGCCTAAAAAAGTCACTATAAGTTTGGCAATAGCCTTAGCCAGTATCCGGAATCCCAAGGGCGAATGGTGCAGCCCATCTCTGACAAAGCATTGTGGTCTATTGAACATGTCATCCCAGGCAGATACTGGATCCCCTTAGAATGACACCAGAAGCTTAGCCAATTGTTGAAGTTATTCATTTTGTCCTTGTACTGTGGTATCATTCTAGGTGATGGCAGGATTCTACTCAGGGCTAGGGTCATACCTGCCTGTGCAAGATCAGAGAGCTCCTCCATGTTTCTTTTCATGTAGTCCAGGGAGGCGCGTCTCAGATCATTCACACCAACATGGACAATGACAGAGTCATATATGTACTTGTTGTGGAGTGACCTGAGTGCATGCATTATGTGGCTGATTCTGGCACCCAGCAGACAGCTGACAGTAACTTTCTCCTTGTGTTGGGTACGTTGCTATGCCTTATGGGCTGTGGTTGAGTGGCACACTGAGCTTGTGGGATATGTGTCATTTGGGTTGTGTTGGAGGTTGCTTTTGTTTCTGCTTTGGAGGTCTCTGTTGCTTGAGCAGATTTTTATTGAGAGCCTCCACGAATGTAGGTGTGTGTTTTGGTGGTGTGGGTTTTAAGGAACTATGTGATGAGTGTGGTGCAAGTGTTTACCTTCTCCTCTTGACTGTCTAGTCCAGTCTTGAGTGAAGAGAGCTTTGCTTCCAGTTTGTTTATATAAGTGCATCTCTCACAGGTTGTAGTGTTGGGTGGTAGGAGGAGATGGTTGTCTGTGTACATGAGGCAATTGCATTGCCCCAAGATGCCCAGATTCATCAGGTAGACAGGAGAAAACACCAGGAGCTGACCCTTAGACATGCCTGGATATGTGCTTATTTATTAAGTACTAAAAAGGGACAGCTCATCAAGTAGTCCCAGACTCTGCTCATGCATGCTTAGTTCCTGTCTGGGCAGCGACAACAGGCTCCAGCCTACTTGCAGTAACAACATGTGTGGGCTATTATGGAGGATGTGTGTGTGTGTGTGTGTGTGTGTGTGTGTGTGTGTGTGTGTGTGTGTGTGTGTGTGTGTGTGTGTGTGTGTGTGTGAGTGTGTGTGCAATGCCCCAGTTGCTACATGGTGGTGGGTAGACAATAAGGCTTGAACCCTATACCTTGGGCCCAAGTGACAAGAGCCAGAATTCCCTGCCCACCACCATTTGTAAAACATTTGCAGATTTTTGCCTCATATTTGTTCTGTTCTCTTCCTCATAAAATCTGTGGTTTCTGTATTTGTGTTACTTAACACAGCCAGTAGTGCAGTTGTGCAGTGATAGCATTGTTGCCTGACAGCTACAGGTTGTCTGGTTTGATTCTTGGCTGGGGTGCTTTCTGTGTGGAGTCTGCATGCTCTCCCTGTGCTTGTGTGGGTTTGCTCTGATGTCCTCAATGGATATCCGTCCCAATTATTTGGACTGTATTCCCCCATTATTGGCTTTGTCCAGGTTTTTTTTGTGCCAAGGTTGAGAGCTATGGTGATAACTGAACTCACTGAATATGTTTGGGGGCTGTATTCCCCTATTATTGGCTTTGTTCAGGTGTTTTGTGTTAAGATGTTGACAGCTATGGTGAGAAATGAATTCACTAAATGGTAGCCATTTAAGTTTCAGTATTCCTTTCTTTTGTAAAATAGATGATATGGCATAGTGGTATGTTGCTCTGACTGTTTTGTCCTGGCTTCAATACTTGACAGTACAATGTATGGTGGTAACACAACATTTTATTCTAGCAACTTTCCAACATTATACAAAAAATGTTTAAAATGTGTCCCTGGTTTTTGGGCTTTTGACCCCCCCCCAAATACATTTTGGCTTTTACCCAGATTTCTTGTGCTGCAAAGTTCAGAGATACAGCTGAGTGGTCGAGTAGATTTTGCAAGGAGCTGAGAGCTGCAGGGGAACAAACGTTTAGTGCTGCTTATGCTGAGTCTGCCTGCATTGTTAATAGCACAACAGCTAGTGCACTTGCTTTTGATGCAGAAGGCTGTGGTTTCTACTCCCACAGTAGGTATATGCATTGCTGAAACTGTACTCTGTAAAGGGGATGGATGCTGCAGTCCTCTTTGGTGAAGATACCTAGTAACTATGAACCTGATATCAGTTTGCCATCCATTCCCTATTGTGATATTACTAGCTTATCATTTTTTAATGCAACAAAGGCAATTTATTCCTCAAGGGCAACCGGTACTTTATTTGTAGATGAAACAATGACATATAAAGTTGTTTGCTAGCAGTAACCTCTTCATTAGTTAACAGATTTCTCTAATTTGGAATTATTTAGATGACTTTTACTTCTTCAGAAGTCATGCATATTTACTGATACTGGTGAACTGTAGAAGTTTGAGTAGACTTTTATGATGGAAATGTTCTGAATTGGGCAGTATTGTCATTTTTGGTGCATGCATTTTGTTTCATTGTTTACTGGAAAAATGTTCAAAACAATAAATTTAAAATGCCCTCTAACAACTGTACTGTATTGTACAAGGAATATAATTTAATGCAGTCAGGAAGGCATATCAAAGAGCATGTGTATGTTTCGTGTTCAAGGGGCCTATGATTTGAAAACAGCCCAAAATTAATCTTTATCTGCCACTGGCAAAATATATTTTCTTTGAATGTGGGTTTCAATGCTGTTTCAATGAATGTAAGTCTTAATGGCAGAGAAGTTCTAATGCTAAGTCTATTTTCATTGTGAGACTGCATTGCTTTGTTTAGCAGATATCTATTAGGGTTTATGCTGTAAAATATAAAATAAAACTTTCAAATGAAATCCATATCATCGCAGAAGTAAAGCAGTATGCACATTACAGTGTTTATGGCAAATGGGATGAAATAACCAAGGGATGGGGCATTGGAATGGCTGCAGAGGGGATGCTCCATTCAACCATGATTTTGTGAGGGGGGATAGGCAGCAAACTCAGACAGCCCCGGCTAAACTATACCTCTCAACTGTCCAGAATTTTGCAGAATGAATAGATTTTTGCTTATTATTTTTGGTTTGTTCCTCATAAAATGTGTGGTTTTCTGCCAGATCATTTAGGAATGAAGTCACTAAATAATGACAGACATTGAGTTTCAGACGTCATAACCTTCAGAAACATGCATGCTAAAGCAAGACCTGTTATTCTATCAACTGTCTTAAGTTTATACAAGAGCAATTTTTTAGCACTGTTTGTATGTTCCCCTAATATATTTTGCCTTGTCCAGATTACCTGCATTAAGAGGTTGAGAAGTAAATGCAAATAAATTGCTTTATAGAATTAAGAATATCCAAACCTCTCAACTGTCCCCAATTTTGGCTCAAAATGTTGCTCTCCCCCTAATAATCCCTCTGCAAAATGGCAATTTTGGAAGAAAATGTAGAGGGTTTACAATTATAAACAACTGTAATGATCAGTGTTATAGATTACTTTTATTTCAGAAATGCATGTAGATGCTCTTATTTTGTCAGCTGCTCAAGTTAACAGTACTAATTTTAAAAAGGTGTCCCTTCTTTGATAGGTTTTCAGCTGTATTGCGTGGCAATTTTATATTTTTGCATAACATTTTTGGCCTGTTTTTCATAAAATTGTGGTTTTCTGGCAAATGAGTAGCAAATCAGTAAAGATTGAAGTTAGAAAATAATGGCAGACATTTGAGTTTCAGATTTCATACCCTTTAAAACTTCATACTAATGCAAGACCTACTACTATTCTATTATCTTTCTAAGTTTATAAGAGCAATATTTAAAAATTGTCTTTATTTTTGGGCCTGTGTCCCACTTCTATGTATGTCTTTCTCCAGATTTCTTGCTCTGATGTTGAGAGGTATGAGTGTCAGAGCCATCACCGTCAGCCAGAGACATTTAAAACTGTGACCTACTTGTTGCACCCCACTCCCCTTTGTAGTGGCTCTGGATGTGTCCAAGCAAGGCAAGGAGCAGTTATGCGGTGTGAGTGTGCAGAGTATTCCCCCATCCAAGGTGGACCACAAGTACGACCATGGAGTTTCATCTGTCCTTGATTTTGCAGAATGTTCTGGTTTTCTGTCATATTTTTATACTGTTGATTTATGCTTCTTATTATTCAGAAAATGCATGCTGTTGCAGTGCCCTGTTGCTCTGTATTAAAGTAGCAATGCTTTAATGACCATCAGGTCAGCTTGTTGGATATTGTAAGATGCAAGTAAGCTTTAATAAGCATACTGTTAAAGAATTACCAACACTGAAAGCCTTTTCATTGTTGCCATGCAGAGAATATTTACATAACTAGATAACATATAATCCTTAGGTATTGAAATGCATATGACAGCATTTGTAATAAAAGACAGGATTACAGTATTTTTAGAAGCTCATTACATTTGTTGGCTTGCAGTTATCTTTGCAGACTTTACCCGTAAACTAAACAGAATGCCAATCTATAATGTGTGGTCCATAACTTGTGCAGTAATTCTTTAAGCAATTTATCTTGAGCTTGTTTCTTGTTTGCTGTTCATTTTTTACTTTAATCATGTGTTCCCCATGAAACAAGTAGACAGTTGTCATCAGGCAGCAGGACTTTCTTGGATAAGGCACATTTTTACAATTGGGGGTATCACAGAGATTGCTACTTTCAGCATGTTACTTGGTAATTTTATAAAGCTGAATATAAATTATAATTAGAACTGCAGTGCAAGAAGAAGTGGTTTGAGCTGAGTGCTGCTTATTTTTTTATACTTCATAGGTTCATAGGTTCATAGGTTGGTACTAGGCTATTAGCCCTAGGGCCTATACAAGCCTAGCCATAACAATTCCCTGGCTATTTCTTCTCACACTATTTACTTCCCTGGGCCCCTGTCTAGCAGGGCAACTGACATGATCCCCGGGCTGAATTTCCTTTCTCCCATCCAATCGTCAAGGTTTCTTTTGAAGAGGGACAAAGAGGCACTCTGCTTGACATGTATGGGCAATCTATTCCAGAGTCTGGGGAGTCTCTGGGTCAGGAACCTATCCCTCCAGCATGTTTTGTTTATTGTGATGACAAGGTTTAGATCCCTGGAGCATGTGGCTCTGAGGGATTGGGATTTCTTTAAGTGTAGCATGTCCAACAGCTCTGGGTTTGACATGGCTTTGTATGTTACTTGATGCTGACTGGCATTCCAGTAATGTATTTAAAAAGCAATTTATTTTTTCATGCCTCACAACCTTTGTGTTTCCATCTAGATATTAAGTAAGTTGTCATGTAGTCAATGCATTGAAATATTTTTTTCATCTACTCTTCATTTTGTCTTGATTGGACTCTCGTAATGATGGTTTGGCACCCAGGGCAGCATATTTAATTAAAGTTCCAGTTGTTGTGGCTTTGAGCATAGCTCCACCCCTTTATAGTTGGTCACACCCCTTCCCATTGGCCCCACTCATTCAGCTGTCTCCTGCAGCCCCCCTTTAATTTGAAGCACCAGCCGCCACTGGTACTAAAAATTGTTTTCCTCTAGACAAGTGAGGAAAGTTGAATGCTGTAGTAATTTGTAGCTTATTTAGTACTTACAACAAGTTCTGAACAAGTGTTGAGCTCAAAACAAAAAACAGATTTTAATACTAAAACCAAAAAACTGACTCATTCTAAGGGAAAATTTGAAGAGCAGACTTTATGGAGCCAGAAATAATTTAACCCTGGCGATGCATAAAGTGTATATTTTTATTATTTTTTTATTTTATTTTTTTTTTAATATAACAGTAGCAAATGAGAAAAACTGATTTAAACAAATTAACCAATTAATCAATAAAAAGCTAAAAACTGAGCCCCGTTCCAGCAGTCTTCAATCAGACAAGTTCGAACTGCACACTCCTGCCACTAGGGTGCAGGGGAACTTTCTCCAAAAAAAGATGGTTGGGATTAGTGCTCAAGTTATACAAACAAAGCTAGATTCAGCAGGTCTGAATTTAGTTTATGCTACAGCAAAGAAGGCGTACCAATTTCAGAAAAAAAACTGTTCAAATAAGCAGGCACAATAAGCCTTTAACCAGAAACTCCCAGCTCAGAAGGACAGAATCTACCCTCTCCTCCCACAAGAGTGCAGACCACACCTTCTTAATGTAAAATAACTGTCTCAAAGCCCAAGTGCTTAAACCAGAGCTAATACATTTTTTAGAATAACAGACACTAAGCCTTCAATCAGCAACTCCCAACTTAGAAGGATGTAAGCTACCTGTCCTGCCACAACACTGCTGACCACAAACCTTCTTAATGTAAAACAACTGGTCTGAAACCCAAGTGCTACAACCAAAAGCTTAGAATAACAGTTACAATTTAATCAGGCTACTAACAAGCAGTAATAAATGCAACAGAATAAATGCAATTAAGTACTTTTAAGAACAAGCAGCAAAAGCAAAACAAAGTAGGAAGAAACAAATACAGTAAAAGCAGATGAATAAAGTGCAATTTTTTTCTGTAACAATAGAAAACGAGCAAACTGATTTGAACAAATTATCCAATTAACCAGTAAAAAAGCTCAAAACTGAGCCCTGTTCCAGCAGTCTTCAATCAGACAAGTTCTAACTGCACACTTTGGCCACTAGAGTGCAGGGGAACCTTCTCCAAAAGAGATGGCCTGGATTAGTGCTCAAGTTATAGAAACAAAACTAGATTCAGGATGCCTGAATCTAGTCTATGCTACAGCAACCAAGGCACACCAGTTTCAGAAAGAAACAGTTCAAATATGCAGGCACAATAAGCCTTTAACCAGAAATCCCTAGCTCAGAAGGGCAGAATCTAGCCTCTTTTCCCACAAGAGTGCAGACCACAGACCTTCTTAATGAAAAATAACTGGCCTGAAGCCCAAGTGCTTTAACCAGAACTAATACACTTTTAGAATTACAGACACTGAGCCTTCAATCAGCAATGCTCAGCTTAGAAGGATGTAAGCTACCTGTCCTGCCACAACAGTGCAGACCACAGACCTTCTTAATGTAAAACAACTGGTCTGGAGCCCAAGTGCTTAAAACAAAAGGCTTAGAGTAACAGTTACAATTTGATCAGGCTACTACCAAGCAGTAATAAATGGAGCATAATAAATACAATTGAGTGCTTGTAAGAAGAGGCAAAAGCTAAATAAAGTGCATTTTTTTAGTAAAGTGCAAGGAGAGAGGAAGACCAAGCAGAAGAAAAATTCAAGGTTAAGAACCTAAGTGGGTTGGCCTTCTCAATTGTTATCTCTGTATTAAGTAGGGTGAACACCAGACTGGGAGGGGTGTCCCAGATCAAATGTACAGTAGGGGCGGGCAACTGCAAAACCACCAACTATAACATCACCACAAGAATAGGGTAAGAATATGGTGGGGGAGGGGGGCAGTTTCAGAACAGATGAGAAACAGAAAAAAGTGCCGGAAAATATATAAAATAATTCATTCAGGCAAAATTAAGACAATGCAGAACTCTGAAAGGTTAAAATGCCAAGAAATATACTTATCAATCAGCAATATATTTCCAGATTGTTTGAGAATCACACTGTATCCAGAACACCAGGAGTTTCCAACAGTGTATGCTCTCTCTCTCTCTCTCTCTCTCTATATATATATATATATCTGCATATAAGAAAAATCAATTAAGTACAAAAAAAAATAGAAAACACACATTTTCTTGTACACAAGACATCGCAACTGACACAGTAGCTTATAAACACCTTCTGCATCTACAAGAATTCACTGCAGACAGATACCCTTTGATGCACCACCAACCACTATGAAACACCAGGGAAACAACAATAGCTTCACAATAATGTAATAGGACCTGAAAACATATCAAATAAACATGTATTTATAAGCAACAACAAAAACCAGCAGTGAGTACCAGCTCTACCTTCCAAAATGGTAAAATTTATTCAGCTCAAATGAATCTCTCTAGCGTCTCGGCCAACAGCCTTTACAGAGTAAAAACTCTGTAAAGGCTGTTGGCCGAGGCGCTAGAGAGATTCGTTTGAGCTGAATAAATTTTACCATTTTGGAAGGTAGAGCTGGGACTCACTGCTGGTTTTTGTTGTTGCTTATATATACTTCATTCTTTTGTTGTTTCATAAACATGTATTTAATTTACTTTTATTTGTTTCCTATAAAAGAAAGAGATGAAGAACTTCTGGTATTTTGCACAAAAGTGCTCATTCTTCTTTGTTTTTGTCTCTTATTATTAATAAATAAACCTATGTACTTAAACAGTACAAACTAATTACTTTTCCAAATGAGCACACTGATTAGACAGTCCAAAAACTGTGCCTGTTTTGCATAAACTAAATAAATACTTAAAAAAAAGAAAAATATGACATGTACAAAACAAAACTATAACGAATAAACTTGAAATAAAAGACTGAAATTATTTTCTCTCAGAAAAAAAGTGTAATAATACAAAATAAAACAAAGAAAAACCTAAATAAAAATAATAAAATCACAAAACTGACATAATTGTATAATAGCAATAACCCATTGCTGTGTGTGAGTAATGCCGATTTACCCACGGTTGGCTTTGCTTGGTCACTTGGGCTTCACCCTTGTGACCAAACCATACCAACTGTGGGTAAATCTAGCATTATCCACACCCAACCATGGTTTATTGCTATATTAGAATGTAAAGAAGTTAAATGACAGCTGTACTTAGCTGCAGATAAATCTCCAGGTTTAAATGAGACAGTTAACATTACATGTTTATTGACAGTGCAAACTATATTAAATATAAATAATGTATTTTATAAAGTTGATCAGTAATTAATGTTTTTATATATGCTTTTTATTTATTTTTTGATATTTTATAACAATTTGTTGAATTGCACATTGATAAAGTAATAGCTGATCGTTCAGGTCATGCTATTTGCAGTTATTTAAATGGCTGAAGTAGTTCTTTGTAATCAAATAAAGAACAAAAGCAGTAAAAGTATATTTATTCCATGATTCTCCTGTTTTGAGTGCTTTTCGGTTTGAGTATTATTTATACTATGCTAATGGCATTGCTCATTGTCCCCTTATGAGCATGATCGATATCTTAACATGTTGCTAAAATTCCCATTAAACCCAAGACTTTTCTACTGGGACACTTCAACTATCCATCAATAAACTGGCTTGGCTACATTGCCAATGGTCAGCATGTCCACTGCTTCCTTGATCTTTTAAATGCTAACCCTCTTTCATGTATAGTTAACCATCCTACTAGGGCCCCCAATATCCTGGATTTAGTCTTCACAGGGGTGGGAAGCTGGCATAATGGTTAAGGTGTCTTCCTTACAGACACAAGGTGCAGAGTTTGATTCTCATAGGGGGTAATTGGCTAAGCTTAAAATGACCCACAAGGACAGTTAGTCTAGTACTAATCTATGAACCTATGAACAAATGTGGCCACATCTTACACAACTCCATATGTATCACCATACCTTGTTAAATCAGGCCATAATTGAGTGACCTTTTCCTTTAAACCTGGTGGTACTTCCCCTGTAAATAGCTCTGGGTTTAGAGACTTATCAACAGCAAACCTTCTTGAGTTACTTGATGACTTAAAATGAATTTCACTGTAATCCTCCTCTGAAGGACCCTATTGCTAAACTGCGACCTCTGCCTCTGACTTCTACTCTCACTTAAATAGTTGTCTTCATAAGACAGTCCTAGCCAAAAAAAATTAATAAGAAGATTAAAAACAAACCCCTGTGTTAGAATACCACATAAATAAATTATATAACAAGTGAAAGAAACGCTTAATGCTGTTAAGAGATCTCATTCTACCTACCTTAAGAACACACTTAAGCAAATTAATAAAGAGCTTAAGGGAACCATTAGAAAATTCAGTGCTGAGTATGACCTTAAAATAGCCAATAAATCCAAAAATAACTACAAATCTTTCTTTAACTATGTCTGGAAGTTAAGAGCTTACAGCCAATAATGTTTGGAGTTAGTCCACAATAATACTACACTCTCTGGCCAAAAGGAAATAGCTAATATCCTAGCTAACACATTTACTGTAAATTTTACAGTGTCTACAGTTACAGCAAACTCTCAGGTTTCACAATCTCAGCCACACCATTTAATTATTCCTGAAATGTTCTATCAGCCATTTGCAAAATTAGGAATACTTCATCCATGAGCCCTAAGGTTGCCTGATTATTAATGCCAAATATGACCTTCCCAAACCCCTAATTTAAATCTTTAATCTAATCCTCTCCACTGCTTACATTCCTGAAGCATGGAAAACAGATATTCTAAAGCCATTACACAAGGCTGGCCTAGCAACTATATATGCATTAGTTCACCCTAGTTTCATATGTAAAGTTACAGAGAGAATTATCTCAGACTTCATATGAATTTGGATACTGGAAATCTCTCAACCATGGATCCTCATCAATTTGGCTTTATCAAAGGAAGGTCCTGCCTCTTTAACCTCATTAATTTTTTTGAAAAAGTAACTGAAGCAGTGGATAGTGGTTATGCAGTGCACACAGTATATCTAAACCTAGCCAAGGTCTTTGACACTATTCCTCATACAAACATTATTGATAGACTTGAAAATCTGAATATAAATCCTTATATTGTGCAATGGATAGCTAACTGGTTGTCTAACAGAACCCAAGTGCTTAGAGTAGCAGGTGCCACTTCTGAAAGAAAAAAACATTTACCAGTGGTGTACCACAGGGCTTGGTTTTGGGCCTTCTCCTATTTAGCATATATTTAGCATATATTTCTCAGACCTTCAGGCCAGCACTTCTGGCCTATTGTTAACTAAGTTTGCAGATAAACTGGGTGTTGTTATTTGATCTTCAACAAACTTACAAGTGGAAGGACAACAGTTTCAAATTAAATGCAAAAGATATAACATAGTTCATTTTAGTAAACAAACATTTTATTACCATATAAGGAGCAACACCTCTCCAATCAGATATAGTTGTAGGGGATCTGGTTATTCTTCTTGATAATTAATTATCATTTGACCATCGTGTCTGCACAGTAGTTCAGAAAGCCTTTTATCTGGCCCATCTGATTTCCAAAGGCATCTCCACTAGATCCAAAGAAGTCTTAATTTCCCTTTAATCATATCTTATCAGACCCACTATTGAATATAACACATCTTTTGTCATCTGTTTATCTACACATATCACACAGTTTGAAAGACCTCTGTGATTCATAACTAAAAAGATCAGTGGACTCAAAATTCTTAGTTATCAGAAGAAACTGGCAGCACTTTCTCTGTGCTCAATCTCTTACAGACCCATCTACGGAGATCTATATCTACTGTAGTCTTTCGTGCCATAACAGATCCAACCCTCCTATTCCTTTGCAGAACTAATGGCACATCAAATACTCATTTAATGGAACTAAACCTTCATCCGCTGATAGATTCATATCCTAACATATCCCTTGCTTCTGGAGCAAACTTCCACTACATGTCAATCAGAGTGGCATCCTTGCCACCTACAAGCTAAACATAGATAATTGAATGGGCAGCCCGAAATTCTCTCTAGGTCTATCTTAATCTTGTCATCTTTGAGGCTAGAGGGAAAGTTAATTTTTTTTGTCTAGGCTTGAAATGGTCTGAAGACCAATTACCTACTACGTATCTATGAACCTACTTCTGGACACAAACAAATAATTAAGTTCCATACAGACCAACCTACAGACAATGTTCTTTGACCTCTGTAATTGGTCATATTTAAATAAGAGACTTATTAACCCTAACAAAGCCAGTGAAGGAGTCTTCTATACTGCATGCAAAATAGCTTCATTACCACCTCTAACACTTTTAGATACTTATATTAACATCAACGCAAATGGCACAAAACAAAATAAAATTGGTCTTACACTGGAACTTTGCCTAAACTTTATATCGCATGTTCATAAAATTACAACTAAAGTACTATCTGAACTCCATCTCTGTTACAGAGTCTTTCATCTGTTATCCCCAAAGCTAGGGCTGCAATAGATAGAAACTCAAGTATAGTTTCCCCAGTTGCACCTTTACTCATCTTTCTATACAAGTAAACTACAGTGTTTCAAAACAATTTGTAAATCCTTTTATCCAGCCATAAAAGAAATCACTGTGATGCCCTAAAGGCTATTTTCTGACTTCCCCTTTCTCCTATGCTACTATTTTGCTCACATCCTGTTATTTAAAATCTTAATGTTTGATTACTGTCTCCCTGTTAGAAAAAATTGCCACTAGGATAACAAAACTGCACCCTTTATAGCTATGAAGAAGACAACATTCTGTTAGCCCCCCCCCCCCCCAAACATTCAAATCTGTGACAGAATAAAGGGCTTTCTCAGTAATTAGGTACCCACTTGGAACTAAATGCCTAATGAAGTTATCAGTCTATAAATGCTGGGAGCCTTTAAAAATGCTCTAAAGAATCACTTAGATTACTGCTATTTGAAAATTAAGTTGTTGAACTGCATCCAACTTTAAATATTAATTGTAGTATATTTATACTAGACATAACTGTACATAGTACATATTGCATTACTTCACTCATATTTTACTACTAATTATATGTCATGCATTTAAGATACATCATTGCTCATAAGGGATGTCACTGTATTCTTTAGGGCATTCTTACTTGGTGTAACCTCTGTTTTGCTTATTGGATGTCTGTCTTTACTGCAACATTTTGTGTATTCAAAACTGTACTGAAATTGTGTTGTGCTTGCCCTGGCTTGTGACTGGAAAGGGTCAGTAGACTTCCTCACAGACCTCGTTAAAAAATAAACAAATACATAAATAAATCAATAAATAATTTATTATTACTATTATTATTATTATTATTATTATTATTATTTGGTTTCTGATTGTATAATAAGTTTAAAGAGTCTGAGCTGAAGGCACTGAGATGTGCACATTATTTATAAAATTTACTATAAGCAAGTATGACAAATTAGATAAAGACTAGGACTTGGGTTTATAAAATGCATAGTTCAAGCCTGCAGTTAGATATCAGTTTCAGTAAGGTATAGTCACACACAAACAGTAAGTACTCAAAGTTGTATTTTCAAAGAAAAGGTAGGTACAACTAAGAGATAACGGCACATGAACAAAAACAGTTTTTTTTTCCTTAAAATGTTGGGAATAACACTCTCTAAAGAGTGACATTTTCAGGACCGCTGGTTAGAAAGTGACAAGGTTGAAAATGAGAAAGGAAAGTAAATGTGCAGAAAGAAAATGGGAGATTAAGAACAGACAGCGTAGAGAATAGGTCATGAAGCAAACAGAGGCAGAAAATGTAAATAAAGTACTAACAGAATGAAGTAAAGAAAGCCATGTATGAATGGAATAGGGAAAGGGCTTATGAGGTCAAATATACTATCATCTACTGCTTTGGGAAGAAACTATATTAAAAGAATTGTGCCCTTAAGTATTTCTCACATCTTGGAGTGATGAGTAATTAACCTTTTGATGAAAATGTCCTATTTTGAACTCAATACTGTATCATGATGGCAAGAAGTGAATATTAAGAGTGCATCTCACATCCTCTTTTCTAGTATACAAGGTGTGACCCAGCTTCCTAGTTCTGGCTCAGGGTACTGATTTGTTACATTTTAGTTACTGTTCAAACATACTGAGCAGCCATTAAATACTTTCTATTTTATGACCCATGCTAGCAATTAATCTCTGTGATGCAATTTACAGCCAGGGGACAGAGGTCAAGTCCAAGGGTCAGCAGCTGGGGCAGCAGATGCACACAGATTCAAGGTCAAAATAAAGGCCTTATGTCATTATCTTAGCCTTAAGTGGTGAAAAACTATTGATTATTTTAGATCCTAATAAGAAGGAAAAAATGCTAGAGTGCACCTGAACAAACATCAAAGTCATATGGAAGGGTCTTGCTGGTGAGTAATTGGTTTTCAGCTTTTTCTGGAACATTTTTGTCTTGTATTTTATAATACTCAGGCATGGGAGTATATGGCTATTTAAAAAAAAAAACATGACAGATTGTGCAGAATGTCTTGAAAAGAAAATATTTGCATGTACATTTTGAGGTACACAGGGTTTTGGTTCAGCTTTTTGCAGCCAATGCTGTTTCTCAGTTATGCTGTCTGTTGCACATTACACTTGACATACCAACAATGAAGCTATAAAATCCTTTTTGCTGCCATATGTGAGATTTTATGACCCATGGTAATTTAGTTTAACAGGATGAAAACACTTCAAAATGGAGTTGTGCTTGCTATGTGTTGTACTACCAGAACACAGATGTTTCTGTCAGCAAAAGCCAAGAATTCAAAATAAGCTGTTTTAACAGAGAATCCAAAACAGTATGTCTATTTTGCATCTGCGATCTGCATCTGCAAAATAAACAATGATTGTGAATACAAAAATATGAAAAATATGGGTTTGAAACTTTGCATTAAGTTCCTTTCTGAAAGTGTGCCTTTCATGCATATAGATCATTTTTTGCCTCTTAAAAATTTCTTTGAAGAAAATGTTAAGCTGTGATTGCATATATAAAGGAGAAATGAAAAGCACAGGTTTTAAGGTGAATCTGTAGGTGTTACTTTAATGACTTCTAATGAAAGCATCATATATTATCCAAAGGCAGTTTTAAGGTGTCATGACTTTGAAGTATAAAGTTAAATTACATACAGTTTTACTTTTTATTATAGCCCATTCCATATTAAGACTGTGTCACTGCTTTTATAAAACGTAGCCCCAAATATGGAAGTTACTAAAATAGTCTATGGTGTATTTTCAGATAAATGAAAACATTTCATACTCTGCAATACACTAAGGTAGAGAAATTCTTAATTCAGGAGTTAAATATTTACAAACTGTCTCTAAACCAAAGCTTTTTTATGGTTTACTTGTGCATTTATTTTATATGGTGTTGTCATCAGTTTCCAGTAATGTCAAAATTGTCTGATCATCAGTGTCCTGAAAATGCACATTGCATGTTGTTTACATTAGCCCGTGCTCCTGTCATATATGTTCAAAACCACCAGCATGCCATGCATGATGCAAGTTCAATGACTTAGTCACTGTCAACAGCTGTCCTTTGATGAGTGAAAAGGGTACTATTTACTGAAAGGGTCAGTTTGCTGATTGAGATTTGAGAGTTTCTTTCTTACAAGAAATCAGATGAAGACACCCACAGCTCTTTCAAAGAAAATGAAGCTGCTTCTTATTATATTTAAGAAGCACTCTTTTGTCAGCCTAAAACATACTTGTTTATTCTTGCACAAACTGAAGTCCTACTAATATTCAACCAGCTAATTAAAGTGCACTGGGCATTCATATCTGCTGTTGAGCATGGCATAGGAACTTCAGACTGGTTAGGTGCAAGTGACATCAACCCAAGATATGAAGAAAATAAGTAAATAACATTAAATAAAGAAAGAAAATAGAACTTTTTGTCCTTATGGAGAAGACCATTGGCTGCCCATAAAGCTTTTAGTTAATCTCAAGATAATTTGAGCCACTCCTGACCCACCTGGACCAAATCCAAAACATTCTCTTTGCCTGAGAGAAGGTTGTGGAATCCCAAAGCAAAGTAATTACTTGTGGTCATGGGAATTTATACAAACACTGATATATATGTGCATGTGCGCACGCGCGCGTGTGTGTGTGTGTGTGTGTGTGTGTGTGTGTGTGTGTGTGTGTGTGTGTGTGTAGGGAGAGAGGCTTACTATTACAATCCTAAACTACACAATCTTGAAATGCACAATCCTGGGACCATAAAATCAAAGACCAAAACACTGAAGGCCTTTGAAGTAAGAGTAAAGTGTGATTTACTAACACAGGCAAGTTGCTGGTGGGGATTGAAGGGCTTATTTTTTATTTTATTTATATATTTACTGAGTAAACTCACTAAAGACAAGTATTTATTTATAGGGGAGGCCAGACTGCAATGCCTTGTTAAGTGACTTGTTGTCCCAGTGCAGGTAAATGGAGACAGAAGACAGCAGAATCAAGTTATTCAGAAGATCACAGCCTTCATTATTTGCACTATCTGCACATTTGCAATATGTAACTCAAGTAAAGTTGATTAAAAAGAAGGATTCACTAAAACAGTAGGGTTAATGTATTTAGTAGAGGGAGTAAACAGCATTATTATACTAGATTTCACAATTTACTTAAATTTGTGTGAATATAGAAACTGATACAGGCATAAGTGAATATTCTGCCACTTCATGATATAGACACTGTAAATTGATTCATTCTAATACCTTGAATATTCTGTTTTTTGATGATATGGGTTCATTTAATAAGTGAAATCTTAGAGTGGAACAATGCTAATATTTCTGTAGAGGACCTTATGCACAGATATACTGAAACATCAAGAAAGTCACAACTTAGAGAAATAATGCGCTACATAAAACATGATTGTGGATATTAGCTTTGATGATGTAACTAGTTATCATACAAGAACAGACAACATTCATCCAGATTTGTGAATTTGATTCACTGCAATGATTGAAACAATACTGACTTGTCAGATATACACTTAAATGTATTTTGATCCTTTAAATATCAGTTGCTCTGAAAACAGACTTTGCAAGGGTAGTGTAAACAGTTGCTTATTTCTCTTTGGGGTAATATAATAAGAAAACATTACTATTCATTTTAAATGTCAACATGCATCAATTATATATGGAGTTCAACTTGTTATGTTCTGTGCTGCTAAAGCCATAAATGTTTCATTGGTTTGTAGGTAAGTACTAGGCTACCTGCCCTTGTGCACTATTTCATATCTAACCATTTTCCCTTTTTGTCGGCCACAGTGGTGCAGCGGTTAGTGTTGACACCTCACAGCAAGAGATTCTCCAGTTCGATCCTCAGCTGGGGTGCCTTCTGTGTGGAGTCTGCATGTCCTCCCTGTGGTCGTGTGGGTTTCCTCCGGGTGCTCCGGTTTCCTCCCACATCCCAAAGACATGCTGTAGGTGGATTGGACACACTAAATTGGCCCTACGTGTGAGTGTGTGCATGTGTGTGCCTTCTGTGGAAGGTTGGGTGCCGGGCTGGCAACTCAACACTGTAAAACTCCACTGCCAATCATGAGCGGACAGTGATCCACTGTGGCGACCCCTAACCGGGAAAAGCCGGAAGAAGAAGAAGTTCTCAGATTAACCAACCCCATTTAGTTAGAGACTGGCTTTTTCCATCCCACGGTCAATAATTATATTACCCCTGTAAGCAAAAGCAAAAAATTCAAGCTGAACTGTTTTGGCACAGAATCTGTTGTCTATTTTTAAATCCAGACTATATAATTTTCTCTGACTAGAAAGTTGGTATTATAACTCCAGACTGACATTACTGGTAACACAACTGGATATATCCTTGATATGTTCTGAATATATTCTGTGGTGACACTGCTTGCTTTACCACATACACACTATACAACTATGTTGGTTATAAATTCCCATAGGCACATAGTTACCTTGCTAAGCATATTGACGGGGATTTATAATCTCATTGTAGAATGTATAAGTAATCTTGCCGCAAATTAAAAAAGTAACTTAATTGCAGTTCAGGAGGTCAGTGTCTTTCAAGACCATAATGCCATGCTTTTTCTACTTCTGCCAACCACAATGCATTTAATGCAGAGATATGTTATGTGTGAGTCAGGAATTTGACAGTAGGGGGAGAATTTGAGCCAGCTGTACATCAGTCAGTACTGGCAAACAATAAATGTGCATATGGTCTTTGTAGCTATATTAAAAGAGATTATGTACCTTGGTGGGTAATTGGAAAGGCAACTCAGAATAGTTTACTGGCAAGCATTGCAATTCTACTGACATTATGGCATAATAGCTGTCACGCTCCTTTTCTGTCTACTATAAGAAATTACTTATACATTAAAATATATCCTGGACTTATGTATTATAATTATGTCCATGTCATTTTTTCTATGAATCACTTATTTGTGCATTCTTATGATTTGCTCAGATAAATCATTTGGCAAACTGTTCTTAGTAGAAAAGGTTCACTATTTAGTGGGAGTAATGTAGACAAACAGATATAGAGTGGGTAATGGCATATGCACTGAATGTGCATTGCTGAAAGAACAGAAAAGGGGAGTAGCTTCAAAATGCCATTTTTTAAAGTTTAAGTTGCTCATTTAAAATACATCTGTTATCCAGAACAACTATGATTTGTTGTTGGTCTTTCGGCTTTTTCCCGGTAAGGGGTCGCCACAGCGGAACTCCAGTCCGCTAATGATTGGCAGTAGATTTATACGAAACGCCGAGGTGCCAGCTCAACACCCAGCCTTCAACGAAGGCATGCCCATTTATGCACGCATGTCTTTCGACCGCTACCCAACCGCGGGGAGGACATGCAGACTCCACACAGAAGGCACTCCCAAGCCAAGCTGAGAATCGTACAGGAGAACCTCTTGCTGTGAGGTAACAATGCTACCACCATACCACCGCGGCATACTATCCAGAACAACTATACTGAGTCTAATTGTCATTCTTTCAGATTTGCCAGTGGAGAGATGAAACCCACAACTTTACTGCATTTTAGTATAATGGCAAAAAGTATGGTCTGATTTTGATGACTTCATAAAACTACAAAGAAAATATCTCTCCTAATATTCCCCAATTAGTGTTAAAATGTAGCCTTGCTTTCCTATTTATCCCTCTCAATGTATAACCGCACCTTATTTTACTGGGAGCCTTTATTTCTAGGGGAATTAGCCTTTTGACAGCCACATTTATCACTGGAGAAAAGAGTACCAACAGACGAATGCTATTATCAACCATTCAAAGCTTGCAAATCATATTTTACTTCTTTTTTGCATTACTGCACAGACTGCTCCAGCATCTGAAGTGTGAAATGCAAGCAAAATCAACCCCTTTAGTACTGCCCTATTTAAGGATCAGCTTGTGATATGTTGTCTGCCTTCAGGATGAGCTTACATGCTTGATATAGCATCTTTTTTATTTTCACTATAAGATATTCCCACAGCAGACAAACCCATTCTTTCGTCCCAAGATTATGGACTCAGCCATCATGCCCCAAGTCAACCATCTCCAGCTCACTTTCTCTGAAGATAGTACTCTACTCAAACCCTGGTCCCCAGGGACATCATCAGTGCTACAACTTCTGAACCAATGCTGCCTTAACTCATATTTTATTTCCTTATTTTTTTTTCTGGTAGGCTGTTTTTTTCTATTAGGCTACTATATCTCGGAGAGTGACAGGTTCACAATATCGTACAGAGGAGATACAGAAGCTACAGCCATATTAATTATAGTTACATTTGTTATGAAAGAGCATTATGATAACTGTGTGCAATAACTGTGTACAACATATTTTGTCAGAGGTACTACATGCATGGGAGGACTGGTATAAGAAATCTGCATGTCAGTGACCCTACTGCACAGGAAGATGGAACAGTTGGTGTGGCAAGCACTAGCCTTTTATGGGAAGAAAACTAGAAAATTAAGGTGAAAGAAGTAGACAGATGGTGTGAAAAGGGTTATATAACGCTGTGCTTATGTGATTTTAATATTCCTGCAATGCTTTATACCTTACATGGCTGGATGTTTCAAAGAAGCTTCTATTATGTCTCCAAACCAAAATTATTATTTATTCATTTAGTGCTATATAAGAGAGTGTGTGGAGAATCTGTGTAGACTAGTGCAGATTAAGGATTCTTAATGAATTCTAGGGCCACACTTCATGATGATCTTAGCTTCATGTATGGTGCTTCAGATTCCATTTTTTGGTGAACGTTCTTTACACTGAATGTTTTAGGAGCCACCTTTTTTATTGAAATGCCAGTTTATTGAAAATGCAAGTTTACCCTCTGGGCGATTGGTAAATCGTGGGGAGTGCAATTTTGCCCTTTCCACATTGTTGTGAAATCTCAGAGTTAGTATATAGATATATATATATATATATATATATATATATATATATATATATATATATATATATAAACAATTAGCAGGGGCTGCAGCTATCACATGGGGGTACAGTATGTCTTGCCACCACTGCATGCAACTCATAACATTTTGAGTTTCGACCATTTGTTGTTGATTTTACAGAGGGTGATGAGGCAGGTCAGTGATGCAGTAAAATATAATCAGTGATTCAATTGTTATTGTGATTAATAAATCAAATAGACAAAAAAATAGAAAGGGCAGAAACCAGCACAGGAACTGGCTTGAATTTCACCCACCTTTTATCATCATTATTTTCTTAGGACTGTACTATATCATGACTCAGCAATATATATTTGAAAACGTGTGTCCTTGTCACGTTACCCTAGATACATTTCCTCTGTTTAACTATGAGCTGTTATTGAAAAAGAATCTGTTACATTACCTCTGAGCCACAACTGATCAGGAGCACAAATCACAATAATTCCTTAAAAGCAGGGTATTTGAAAGGGAGGGGCAAGCCACACTTAGTTTCTATCTGTCTATCTACTATCTCCATGGGCACACAAAAATGGAGAAAAGAGAATCCCAAAATAATGTACAGCTGTCAAGCACACACAAGCGATATCGCTATCACTAATTAGGCTACATTCATTGTATCTGATGGTCGTCCCTGTGATATTACCCCTATCTGATAATATATTGCCTGTTATCCATGCCTAATAATTAAATCTTCATTGCCTGTTCTGCTCATATTATACAAAACATGAAGGTAGAGCCCGTTCTTGTGCCTTTTGTTTCTTCTGTATGTTGCTTCATACTTGTCTCTGATTTTGCTTCTCATACTACTCATTAGAATTTTTTGCTAATAGTAACACTCTAGGTGAAAAAAATATTAGATCATTTGAAATAAGGTTAACTTTCTGACCTTGCTGTGTGAATTTAATGTGTCAAGCAGACACACTAATAAAGCATTGTGCATATGCTTATTTAGGACTGAGGTGTAAAGAAAAGTGTTTTTTTTTTTTTTGCACTATTTACTGCCTTTAATTTTGAGTTACATATAATATACTAACATTCCCTTGGAGGCTGAAGATGTGCATTAATACACATTACATATAGCTATTATCAACATCATTGTGCAGCTTTTGCAGTTGCAGTGAGTGCAACTTGGATAATTGGATGGGAAACCAGAAATTCATCCTTAGTTTGGCAACTGTGTCTCTGATGCAAACAGGTAAACTGTAAACGGTTCATCTCCCAGGCTTATGCTTACACTTATCAAGTGTATCAGAGCTCGTTAGAGATTTGGGATGCATGGCTAGGCTTAAAAAGGCCCTTGTGGTCATTAGCCTAGTAAACAGCTATGAACCTATGAACCTATGAACCACTGTTTATATGGGAAGCAGCTGCACGCTTTACTGCCAACCTGTTTGTGAAGTTTAGTAACTGGAACTGCTGTAAAGCATTATTGCCTTTATTTTACATTCCTTTAATAACCTGTGTTAAGTGCAAGTTGGAGCATAATAAAAAGGTCACCACTGCTGTGCCATGAGTGCAACATTCACTTTTGATCAAGGAGTATATGCATCTTTTCTCTCTCCGTCATCTGGTTACCATCACTGAAGTAATGTACTTAGCAGAAATACCTGTTTTATCACTGAAGGGCTGTGCAACGTCTGGATCACAGAACACTATCTCAAGTCTTCTATTGTTCCCCTACCAAATAGTACTCATAATGCACTCCATTGCACCCCCCCCCCATATGCCACACATGCTCTTATGATCCTTTTGGTATCAGACCTTATGATGTATCCATGTCAAGAAACAAATGCCTGGAAAATTTGTCCCGAGTGAATCCTATTCTCCTTGGCACAACTCCCATCTTGAGCTATATTTCCTCTAATGTTCTCAATGGTCAATCCCATGCAAAGTAAACCAATCAAATTACATCTGAAGACATCCAATACAATATGATTGTGACATGCTGTACCCTAGTTCTTAATTTTATATTTCTGGGTTGCAGCCTGTTTTATATGTGCTGTTAATCATGCATGTTAGATATATGAACTAAGGCTTCAGTATCCAGCTGTTGTTGCCTTATTCTAGAAAAATAAATGAGCATTTCCTTCAAGCCATCAGTTTTACCCTTACTTTAACATACATTAAGCCATATTACTGCAAAATCATTTTCCTTTTTACCATCCGTTTTAATAAGTCGGTCCTTATGTAGGGCTGGCCAAACAAATTGTGAACATGTAGTACTGAACACCTATTTTACAATAAAAATGTACACTGCAGTTTTGAAACATTTCATCTCACACCCTCTTTGTCATCAAAGAGCATAAACCTGTAGACTTATTTATAATAGAAAGTATGTTGCTACTCAGTGATTGGGAAAACAATGACTCAATGGATTATTAAGCCCAAAATCTACCATACTTCATAAACATTAGCAATCTCAAGTAAACTGTAAAAATGTCATCAAGGGAAAACTATTAGATATCATCCTGCCAAACATTTCTGCCAGCTGTCCTATATTAAATATTTACCCACCTTCATTTTATTCTGACCAATATGCCACAGCGTTCCTCACAGACATTAAATCAAGCATAACAAATATGATATTCTCTTTAATGATTTTTCAAATGGCAACTGTGATGCCCTGACTAAACTACATTGTGGCAGTCATCTAGGACTGCATATTAGGCCTCTTTTACAATCTGTTGCTGAATTGCTCTCCATTGTGTACAACATAATAAATTAATTTGTGTGAGGCACAAATCTTGTGCAAAATTTTGAAATAAACTTAAACATTGCAGTTATAAAATCAACAAATTATCAAACTTCAGTGCAGTTCTGTCCATTGTTTCTAAGATTTTTAACTAATGGTGCTGCAGATGGTGAAATCACACCCAGAGATGCGGATGCTGCAACATGTACAAATGCTAATGTTGTTTCAGTTTATAAAGATGTTATTATTAAGTCAGGAACCATGAACTCCTGCCTGTGAATCACAGGTGGTGTACCTAAATGCTGATGGTGCTACACTGAGAAATAATCCAACATAGGAAAGAATTCTGTAAATGGCTATGATATTTTTGCAATACCACATAATGAATTGATTATGTTGTCGTATGACAATATCAAATAAAAAATGTTTGGTTATGCCTAACGAGTTGTGTTCATAGCTGACATTGCACAACTCAAGGTTTTGTGGTAATCAAAATGTGCACTGCAGCAATTTATCTAGGCACTGGGAGATTCTGGCAGTTTATCTTCATGAATAAAACAATGCAGGCACTAAAACTAAGTGCATTTCAGAGGGACTTCAGATAGTATCCCACAGAACAGTCAGAGAACCTCCTTTCCTGCAGATTATAGATATATTGCTGTATCAGATGATAACCCTACAAGTTAACAGTGATGAAAGATATTTTAATAAACATGATGATTTTTAGTGTTGCATGTCTATAAGGTATTACATGTGACAAAAGTGAAAAAGACCTTTAAGTTTCATATCCCTGACTCTTGAAGCTTCATGATGATAAGAATTACAAAATAATGTCCTCGCATTTTGCTGTTAATGCCTTTATACAAGTTTGCTAATGCTACATTTATAAGTAAAACAGAAGTCTTAGAAATATTGTATAGTAATTAAATAGTCCACTCTTTTTGAACACCTATTTGCCCTAAATTATAAGTCTGTCTATGTGAAGGATGAAAAAGAATTAAAGTGAGTTCATGTAATGGTGACAATGTTATGCACTTAGCTACTCCTATGATTTTTACCATGTTATTTATGTTGAAAAACTCCATGTTGAAATATTGATAGTTTCACTGTAAGTTCCTGAACTATTACTAGTGGTACACTGAGAAACTGAGAAAAGGATGAGTTTCAAAATAAACTTTTAACTTTTTTATTACTGACAAAAGTCATGGGTGGCCGTGGTGGTACAGCAGTTAGCGTTGCCACCTCACAGCACGAGGTTCTCCAGTTCGATCCTCGGCTAGGGTGCCTTCTATGTGGAGTCTGCATGTCCTCCCTGTGGTTGTGTGGGTTTCCTCCAAGTGCTCTGGTTTCATCCCAAAGATATGCTGTAGGTAGATTGGACACTCTAAATTGGCCCTGTGAGTGTGTGTGCCTTCTGTGGAAGGTTGGGTGCCGGGCTGGCAACTCGACACTGTAAAACTCCACTGCCAGTCATGAGCAGACAGGTGATCCACTGTGGTGACCCCTAACCAGGAAAAAGCCAGAAGAAGATTACTGACAAAAGTCTTGATGTTAGTAGATACACCTATGTTACTTTATCTGAGAGAATGGAATGTGGCAAGAATTTATTTGCTGAAAAGGCTTTATACAGAGATATAAGAATAGAAATAATCTAAGAGGAAAACACATTTTTAAAATAAACAATAAAGAAAAATATAAAAAAAATGAATTGCTGAGACAGGAAAGAGCAGATGAAGAAGTTAAGAGAACTATCAAGAATGATTTTTGTTGTTCTAGGACATCCAGTCATGTCAGTCATATACAGTGGTAGCATCCATGATGCTTGAAGTGGCCTTCTGAGGTGCACTTGACTCACACAAGATCAAAAACAGGAATTCCTTGTGATTCTGTTGAGATATAGTCCACTGTATATTATACTCATAGGTGGTCTGGATATCAGTGGTTGGATGCTCCAGCATCCCTACTCTTCTGTGTAATAGACCAGGTTAGAGCCATCTACCAGTGTTGTACCTGTACTATTCTGTAACATACTTAGTACAGGCTAATCCATACTAAGCATAGAGTAATTTAAATTTCATGATGCACAGCTCTCTATGTAGGTTTCACATGCTTGCAAAAATATTTTATTTTCACTAGAGGTACATTTGGGCATAGTGCCATTTGTTATATGCACACCTGTTAGCTTATGTCATTGGGTTCACCATGTTGCTCTGTATGGTCTGCATTCACAGGTAACACCAGTGATGGGCTTGATGTAGAAACATGATGTCAGTGCCACAGGTGTGGCCAAAAATGATGCCAACAGATATGGTAAGGAATCACAGTCCAGTCACTGCTAGGTGTGAGGTACTTTCCAGATATGCTGATGATACAGAATGAAAAAACTGCGGATATTATGACTACACAGGTGAGTGCCTCACATCCACAGAGTGAGCAAGACCTCCTGTGGATGATACCATCATATGATCTTCCCCTGTGTTAAAACAAATTGGTACATATGTGTATACTGCTTCTGATGTGTCTGTACCTCCTATAGACCAGTAACACAAGGACATGTGATAGTATTCCAGCTATCATTTGGTGCCTGAATTGCAGGAACATCTTGGGATAAATCATCAGATGTATAGAAATAGCAACCAGACACAAGTCTGCTGTCATGCAGTCTGCACTGGTGGTGGTATGTGTTTTACATGCCACTTGTGAGGTTACTATTTATCAACATTGTGAACTCTGTGTGAACTTGGAATACAAACCTCAGGGTACAATATGTGCATGGGGAGCTTTTACAGCATTCACCATTACAATGAGCATGTTTTTACATAGGACTTACATGCCATCATGGATGGTAGCAGTGCCATGGAGATCAGTGGCTACATAGGGTATGTACACATTGTGCATCAGACCATATGCAGAGTGCATACAGAATGACATTTTACAAGCTGGCAGATAATCTGCCATTCATTGTGGACATCTACAGTGTTCAGCATCTAGGCCCAGATAACACAGTCGCACCCCATATCTGCCAAAGGAGGTTATGAGCCCTGTCTTCACTCATAATTAAAATGCATCCAGGTCCAAGAGATGCAGTGACACCCCATTCTTCTCATAGAAGGTCATGAGCCCTGCACCTGTGCTAGGGCTCACACCTAGGCTCTCATTACCCCGACCTAACTTCTTTTGATATGGTTCTCCACACCTGTATGTGTACCTCTGTGTCACGCAATTTGTTTTGAAAATTTAGTCTTATTGATTGGTGCCAGCTGTGAAAATAAAAATGATGACCGCTGCGACTCACAGTATTCAACATCCTATGTACATTTGACGGGATGCCTGATGCACAGTTTACATTGTTCTCCATCTTGTGTAAGTTTGAGGGTTTGTCTGATGCACAGTTTACAGTGTTCTTCATCCTATGTAAGTTTGATGGGATGCCTGATGCACAGTTTACAGTGTTCTTCATTTTATGTAAGTTTGAGGGATGTCTGATGCACAGTTTACAGTGTTCTTCATCCTATGTAAGTTTGAGGGATGTCTGATGCACAGTTTACAGTGTTCATCCTATGTAAGTTTGAGGGGATGTCTGATGCACAATTTACAGTGTCCTCCATCCTATGTAAGTTTGGGAAGTGAAAATATAGCATGGTGCATGAAAAATGATGGTTTGTTTCCCTACTGTATTGCACCCTGGACAGACAGTCTTAGTGCCATTTTATTTCTCACACCAAACTATTACAGTTGTTCTTTGCCATCAGCTGATAAGATAACCTGTCAATGAGAAATGCTAGAAACAATATAACTGTCATAAAAATTTACAAATGTTAAAGGCAGAAATCAAAGCAATTTGTGAGTTATTTCCTTTTTACGTCCACCTCATAGTATGACATTCAATTAGGTATGCACACCTTATGAACTTGCAGTACTCACTTCTCACTTTTCAACAGGAGAGGCTGGATCTTGAGATCTAGTTCATAGGTTCATAGGTATGTACTAGGCTAGTGGCCCTAGGGCCTATATAAGCCTAGCCAGAACGGTATCCTGGCTTTCGCCATCCAAGAAAATTATTTTCCTGTGCCACTGTCGAGCAGAGCCACAGAAGTGATCCCCGGGGTGAATTTCTTATTTCCCATCCAATTATCAAAAGTTTTCTTAAAGAGTGCTAATGAGGAGCTTTGTTTGATATAGACAGGTAGTTTGTTCCAGAGTATGGGGAGTGTCTGGGACAGGAATCTATCCCTTCAGCATGTTCTGTTTAATGTGGTGACCAGGTTTAGGTCCCCTAGAGTGTGTAGCTTGAAGGGAGTGAGGTTTCTTTAAGTGGACCATGTCCAACAGCTCTGGGTTTGACATAGCTTTCTATGTTAGGCAGAGATTGCCTCTGTGTAGGCAATATGCGACGGAGTAAAGTTGGAGTTTTTTGAGACGGTCTGCATAGGGCATCTGTTTGAGGCTGGTAATCATCTTTGTGAGGTATTTCTGCGGCCTTTCCAGTTGTTGTAAATGTCTTGTGAGGTACATACCAAAAGGGGCATTGTACTCTATAATGGGTCTAATGAGTGATGAGTAGAGGGGAACAATGACCTCTTTTTTCCTGGATGAGAAACCTTTTGTGATGAGGTGTGCCATGTAGAAGGATTTCCTGACTACTGTGGCAATGTGATTATCAAAGGAGTGACTACTGTCCACCTGTGTCCCAAAGTCTCTTATCACACTTTTGGTGTTATGTAGACTACAGCCTAAGTGGTAGTTCATGGGTACAGAGTTTTTACCAAAGGGGATGACAATGCACTTTTTGGCATTGAGCTAGAGGCCATGGCTGACACCAGGCATCGGTCTCAGTGAGGCCCTTTTGTAGGATGTCCATATCGTTTTTCGATTATGGCTCCTAGTTTGCAGTCATCTGTGAACTTCATTAGCCAAAGACCTTCTGTGTTAGCCTGTACTTTAGAAAAGTAGATAACAAACAGGAGAGGACCCAGGACTAAACCCTGTGGTACTCCACTTGTCACTGGTCTGAAGTCGGATTTGGAGTCTGCTACTTTTACAGTGTGGGTTTTGTCAGTGAGCCAGTTGGCAAACAATCTTGTGATATAGGGATTTATACCTAGTTTACTGAGTTTATCTATATTTCTAGAGTGGGGGATGGCGTTGAAAGCCTTGGTGAGATCTAGATAGGCTGTGTGAACCACCTTACCCTCGTCTACAGCTTTGGTGACTGCTTCAAAGAAGTCTAACAGGTTTAGAAGACATGATCTGCCTTTTACAAACTCAAACTGGGTGGGGTCCAGAGTGTGGAGATTACCAATGTCTTTGTGTATAAGTTCCATGATGATACATTCCATGGCCTTGCAGATCAGACTCGTCATGCTAATGGGGCGGTAGTTCCTGGGGTCCGTGGTGGCTCCCCCTTTGTGGAGTGGCATAACCGTTGCTGTGCACCATTCAGTGGGCACAAAGCCTGAGTTGAGGCTATGATTGAATATGGTACTTAGGTAGGGTGCCAGTTTGTTCTGTAGTTCATATAGAACGCAGCTTGGGATTCTGTCAGGTCCCATGGATGCTGTGTTCTTGGTTTTGGAGAGTGTGGTTTATACCTGTGCAGTCATGATTACAGGAACTTTGCATTCTTCCTGTATAGAGATGGGTCCTTTAGGGGGTGAGAGGGGGGTAAAGTTAGCACTGAACCTATCTGCCAGGATGTTGGCAATATCAGTTGGTTCTGTATATTTAGTGACATTGTGCTGTAACTCAGAGCAGATTTGAGTGTTGCCCTTGAGATTCTTGACATAGCTATAGAATGTTTTGTGGTTGTCTTTAGAATCAGTGGCGATTTTGTTTTCATAACTAGCTTTGGATTATTTTATGAGGGATCTCAGCTTCTTACTGAGGCTGACCAGGGAGTTCCTCCAATCATGGGATTTTACTCTTTTCTGCAACAGTTTCTTTCTTCTGTTGTAGAGTTTGTTTGTGGCAGGGGACCAACAAATTGGCTTAATTTTTTTGGAGAATACCATCTTGGTTCTGTTAGGGATAGCATGATCCATGCACTCATGTTAGTGCTTATAAAGTGCATTTGTGTAGGATTCAGCAGTCGTACCTCTATTGTCCATCTGCATGGGTGTCGCGAAGTTTGCCACTTCTGTCTTAAGAAGCGTGAAGTTGGCTTTGGAGAATTTTTTTTACGGAAGTTTCCCTAGAGGGGGTGGGTATGGGATGTAGATGTCTAGGGTGATTAGCTTGTGGTTGGATCTGACCAACAAGGAATTGACCTTTGGTGTGGAACATCGGTCACCTATGTTGGTAATGACCAGGTCTAGGATATTGCTGCCCCTGGTGGGGGTGTGGATAAGTTGATCCAAGGCATTGTAATTTATGAATTCCAGAAAACATTGAGCAAAAGAGTTGGAACATGAGTAGTTTTCCCAGTTAATGGTGGGGTAGTTGAAATTGCCCATTATTAGGGTGTTGGCTTGTACCCTAATATTTACCAGTGTATGAAGAAATGAGGAGTGGGAATCCTGCGTCATGGTGGGGGATCTATAACAAGCTACAATTTGGATTGCGGTCTTGCCCTGAGTTAGTTGCACTTGGATAATCTTGGATGCATTATGCTGAGCAACTAGCCTGGAGTTGTAGATATACTTAATGAATACGGACACACCCCCACCTTTAGAGTTTCGATTCAAGTTAGGTGGCTGAAAGGTGTGGTATGAATTATAGCCTGGTAATGCAGGGGTGCTCTCTGGAGCCTTGAACCAGGTATCTGACACTGTACAGATGTCGATGTTCTCCATTTTAAGGAGTGCCTCGAGTGAGTGCATTTTGAGGTTTAGACTTCTAGCATTGAGTAGCAATACCCTCAGATTTTGCTTGCTTGTACCTGTTATGGTGGTGAATTTGTCATTTGAACCTTGCCTAAAAAAGGCACTGTATGGGTGGCAAGAGCCTTAGCCAGTATCTAGAATCCTAAGGGCGACAGGTGCAGGCCATCTCTGGCAAAGCATCGTGGTCTGTCGATCATGTCATCCTAGACAGACATATACTGGATCCCCTTAGAATGACACCAGAAGCTTAGCTGCAGTCATAGTATATTAGATCTAGTCACAATATATTTGGACTTTTCATATTGGATAGAAAGTCTGTGTTCCCGTAATGAATGCTTCTGATGGACTAGTTGTAAAATACAGCACTACAGCTACCTACATTAAGAAATTTTTTTTTTGTTAATGTAAATGAAAGCATATAACTAAAAATGCCATATTTGTCCAATTATTTATGAATTTGTCTCTGCCAGATACTACACAAACACACCCACATATAATATGTGTGTGTGTGAGTGTGTGTGCATGCTTGTGTGTCTGTGAGACAGATTTCTATATATATCTATATCTATCTATCTGTATCTATCTATATAATATATATATATATATATATAAAATGTGAATTCCTGAAGGATGGTGTTTTATTTTTTCATTTCTCTTCCTATCTGAACATTTTCATTACGTTTTCCTAATCATGCACACTTGACACTTTACACAAGTCTTGCCAGTTAGTAATCTAGCTCTGTTCAAGAAAGATTTTGATGAAAAATGTGCAGAAGAAAACTATACTTCATTTATGACACCACTGGGATAACCAGTGACTGGGATTGAGTAGTAAATCCCTTATTTGTAATCTACTCTTAGAACACAAACAAGGGACTGAGAGGAAAGAGTGATGGTTACATTTATTATCATTTTACATTTAATTCTACAACACTCATGATTAAGATAGAGAAGGGCATTGAGTAAAGGTCCCCATGAAGCCAATGAATCAGTAATTTATACTGATGTGGCCTCAATATACACATGACAAATTACTTAAAATGCTAACGTGCAAAATGAAAGTATAGTAATTAATATTGTCAGTTACTGTGCATTATTATTTACACTTGTGTTTCACTATATTTTTTCCTTAAGCTAAATTATTAAATCCAGTCCTACAGTAGTATTAAATGGTACATTTTGTATGAATAAGACCTCTTTTCCCAAAAATATTTATCTCTTAGCAACAATTTCTCATCTATAGACAGAGAAAAACAATGTTTGGCTGAGGATGAGAAACTGTTCTTCCCAGCATTCAGGCAGTAATGCAGTACATCTTTGTCACTTGTAAGTCAGTGCTGTGAAGAGTTATAAGCCTAAAAAATGTATCTGAAAGCATGTGAGGTAATCATTAAAATGCTGAAGTGCATTTAATTATGTTGATGGCAAGTGTCTGTAAAATAAGCAGTCACAAATTCATTCAAATAGTTTGCAATTAGGATGTTTTTAAAATGATAGTGAAACCATCATTTTGACACTGAATAATACTGGCAGAGTTTTACATACTGCTTTAACAAACAGTCACATAGACAGGTAAACAGACAAACAGTGTGTGTCTAGTTTGTGAGCCAGTTGGCAATCCATCTTACATTGAAGGGGTTTACATTCAATTTGCTAAGTTTATCGGTAATGCCTAAATGTGGGATTGTGTTGAAAGCCTTTGCCAAGTCGAGGTATGCTGTGTGCACAAATGTTGTCCTCAACAATGGCCTTGGTCACACTTTCAAAGAAATTCACCAGATTTAACAGACAAGATCTGTCCTTCACAAAGCTAAAATGGGTGGGATCCAGGGTTTGGAGGTCACCTATGTTGTTATTTATGACGTCCATAATTATATGTTTCTTGACCTTACAGATGAGGCTGGTCAGACATATGGGTCTGTAATTCCCTGAGTCTGTTGCTAGGCCACCTTTGTGGAGGGGAATAACTGTAGCTGTTCTCCACTCTGCAGGAATAAAGCCTGAGGTTAGGCTACGATTGAAAAGGGTACTTAATAGTGATGCTAATTTATGTTTTAGCCTGTTTAAAAGATAGCCTGGGATGTCATCTGGTCCCATAGAGGCTGTGTTCTTTGCCTTGGACAGGGCTTTGAGGACCTACTCTTCAGATATGTAAGGGAGGGGGGGGGGGGGTTGGTGGAGATTTGTTGTAAGTTAGGAGGGGATAAAGGAGTAAAATTTTTGCTAAATATATCCACTAGCAGGTTCGCTATCTTTGTAGGGTCAGTATGTGTGTGATACTGTTGGCCACCCGTTCTGAACATGCTGGGGTTCTACCCTTTAGGTTACATATGTAGCTGTAAAAGGTCTTATGGTTATCCTTGCCAGTACTTGCTAGGTTTCTCTCAAAGAAGCTCTTGGGGGATTTCACAAGTTGTCTTATTTGCCTGTTAAGGTTCAGGAGGGTGCTTTACCATTGTTGGGTCCTTGTCCTTGTTTTATTGTACAGCAACTTTTTGCATTTATTGTAGAGTTTGTTGATGCTGGAAGTCCACCATGGCAGTTTGATTTTACTTGGGGTTCTGGCTTTGATTCTATCTGCTACAGCTGAGTTTATACACCAATGCAAGTGATTGTGAAAGGCTTTAGTGTATGCTTTGGCATAGTTATGACTTTCCTCTTGGTGTGGGGCTTGGAATGCATTGATACCTTCACCTAGGAGGGTATAGTTTGCCTTGGTGAGTGTTTTAGTCTGATTTCACCCATTTGTGAGCTCTGGTGTTAGTGTCACTTTGAAGATGACTTAGAAGTGGAGGCTTTGCTCCTATCATGGGGAGACCAAAGGCTTTTTCCCCTAGGAAAATGTTATTCTATTTTGTTTGTGGCGCATTTGCATGAGATTGTTCTGCTGTGATTTGATCTGCTTATCTGTTATCAGTACTTGAGGGAATTGCTTGAAGCAGTATGTTTGAGGAGCTGTATTTCATGGAGTTATAGATCAAGCTATCATCAAAACGCAATGAAAATCATGACCTGTTTGCTGGCAGCCCACGAGCTGAGGTGGAGTAATACAGGAATCTGCAGTACTATAAAAACTAGTGACAAATTCACAGTGACTCAGATTACTCCAAAATGTTTATTATTGATTAATCTTTAATATGCTGTTAGCTGTAGGTAAGATAAAATAAAAACATAAGGACCACTTGTTGTTTTTCTGTCTCATTCAAGTAGTCATGCTCCTAATCTGAAAGCATCCATTTTGTTTTATTTATTATTTATTTATTTGTCTGACAGTTGTTAACTGGGTTAGTCTAGCTGGGCTGGAGTCCTTTTTTAGTGGAGACTCAGGGAGAAAAGCTCCACAAACACATAACTGCATAACTATGTAAACATAATACATAACTACCTAACAGAATTACAACAGTAACAATAAACTAAGATAAAATAATAGAAGTTAAGAATCTAAATGATTAACAAGTACAACTGATACAATACAGAGTAAAAAATCGAATAGAGAAATTACATTCTTCTTCATCAGTTTAGCTGAATAGCAGTAGTATGTAGAACTTTCTAAAACTCAATAAATTCAATAGAATCCTATAGTAATCATGCTGGTAAAGCTGAAATCTAGAACTAGTAAGGGTAATGTAGAGAAACATTAGTGAAAAAGAGAGGAGGTAGGGTGAGTAGGTATGGAAGAGAGGTGGGACACAAGATGGCAGAGAGGAATAAAGTCAGTCAGGGAGATGATTACACAGACATAGCCATCTACTGCTTAGGGCTTTTTTTACAGAGTTTCTGAAATGGAGTTTAAGCTTAATATCTCGAATGTCCAGTGGAAATTTATTCCAGTTAAGGTAAAAATATATCTTATCTTGCCATACAAAAATATTCCTAGTATCTACGATGCATTACTAGTTGGCAGTGAGTCATCCACTTTTTATGTATGTCTGCCTGGAAGTCTTTCAATTATTTAAATTTAGCATCTATGCAAATCATCTGACAAAATATTTAAGGGGCTTTAAATGAAATTCAGCACCTTTTGCAGAAAGAAGGACTTAACAAGCCAGTGAGCCAGTGATGAATGGGAAATGCAAACATTGACTGAGTAAAAGGACATCAATAATTGAAGAAAGTGCTTTCATTTTAACTAGAGAGGGAAGGTATAAAGCCCGTATTGCTTAACTCGTAGAATGTACTATCATCACTTCAGTTTAACTGATTTTGTTGATTTTACATTTATTGACTATGGTTCTTCCACTGAAGGATGAAGTCCAAGCATTCCTTGAGGATGATAAAAATCAGACAATCACTCCAGAGTAGGAGAGGTAATGGTGGATACACTGTCAGTGTAGCAGTGATACTGCAGCTCCATCCTTCCCATGAATGAAATCTCAAATGAAAAGCACACATATTGTGAGCAATAAGAGAGCCAGAAGCATATAGACCATTTAATTGTCTGTGAGTTCACTGAACGTTTTATAGCTGAGATGAATGGACCAAAGTTGAAAACATTTCTTATGTCAAAGACTATGAACCATGTCCTCTATGCTGGGGCTCATTTTCCTTTATCTTGTAACTGCTATCACTAACCTTCAATGTCACCAGTCTTCGGGTAAATTATGTGCAATTTTTCTGCTTTGTCTCCTTCACCTTCTTCATCTCAAATAAACATACATTGATGAAATTATTGGTATCCATGTAAAGAGATACTGAGTCTACGGAGCCCAATAGAGATTCAGAAATAATGTAGTGTTCTCTGGGAATTAAGAGCCATGTCATTAAAGGCTGTGGATTGTAACAGCTATGCAGATGGTCAATCGTGATTCTATGATCCATGGTATAAAATTCACCCATGACATCTTGGAAGACCAAAATGTGATACTTCAGTAGATCTTCACTGGAAGGATATAAACAGTCCTTTTAAGGGCAATCTGAGTGTTATCTTTAGACCAAATATCCAGGCAGCCCAAATTTAAGTGACCATGAGCTGTGAGAAACAAGTGCAAATGAGCAGAGAATACTCTTTACTTTTAACTTATTTACAGAAAAAAGATGAAAGAATGAGTGGCATTTCTCCACTTCAGGGAGATTAAGATATATTTTCTTAAAGAGGGAGTAATTAATGTACTTTTTAAGCATAGGTGGAGACACCTCTATCCAGAGTGATGGTCAGATAACTTTATGTATATAACAGAGTTTGGGAGTTAGACATCCAAATAAGACTAAACATCTTTGTAGGTTTAAGTCATGATCTCATTGCCAGTACAGTGACTTAGAAAAGATACAATGCTGATTATTAAAATGTATGATTAGTGGCCTGGGAACCTCTGAGGCACTGACATGAGAGAATGGCCATGCCTATCCTTGACAGAAGGATGTTCACTCAGGTGATCATTGCGGTCAATCTCCTGCCAAAGTCAGGTATACATGGGAATCTATCCTAAAGGAGGTAAGGCACTGGAGGAGTCACTGCAGAGGCAGGATGATATACTAGCCAACCCACTGCATGTCCATATTCTAGGCTGTATAGATGCCTGAGAAATAGGGAAAATTAGGACATACCAAAATAAAAAAAGCATTCTCCTTAGCAGCAGTATGACATTGCACTTGAGTGCCTCAGTCTCCTCATTGGCACCAAACATGTGACAGCGAAAGTATGGAGAGATTTGGTAGGCTTGGCAGACCCAATGGACAAGGATTGGCTCGCAGGAGCAGCTGATGGTTAGCTGTGGGGGGAGTACAACTTTGGTCCATTTGTTGTTGATTTAACTATATCTTCTCCCAATAAAAGTGTAATGTCAAACACAGAAATTGCAGGTGTGCTCTCTGCTTGAGCACTACCTTATCAGTAAAGAATTCACCAGCTGCAACACATTCTGAGGACAGATAAAGCTTAATGGGCAGTAAGGTAGACTAGTCTGCTCCATCTTTCAATTATAGGGAAATGCTGGGCAACTGAATAAAATGGAAATCTCAATGGTTACAAATGTTATCTTCTTATGTGAGACATTTATGAAGGACCTGTTGAGTTCTGAATCCTGATTAAGATTATCCTCAGGATAACACATTGTTCTTTTTTCCTACTCCAGTGTATGTTATTTCCCCTTTAAGTAATCCAAAAACTCCAAGGAAAGGGTGCCACAGAACCAAGAACCAGTAAAACCACAACAGGCACCCAAAGAGGCAGGAGGTAATAATGAAACACACGCCTGTAGGTATAAGCAGCAGCAGGTTTAATCGCATTTAATGCTGCCTCTTTGGATTTTCCCTTTAACTTACAAAGACCTGGTCAAACCATTTTTCTTGAGTAATGGTAGACGTGGAGTATCAGGGGAAATTTGCTCTAGTGCCTGGGCAATATCCTAATTTTGGGCTAAAGCTATTCTCTCTCTCTCTCTCTCTCTCTCTCTCTCTCTCTCCCCCCCTCTCTCTCTCTGTCATTGGCACTGCACTTCAATAAAAGATTATGTAGTCATATAATAAAATCTTACTTAATTCCTTGAATTTGGTCATCTCAGTATCAGGTGACCTAAATGATTGAAGCCATAGACAAAAATAGATCAGACCAGGAAAATGTTCCCCTCTCCACTTCTGAGAAGATCACATCCAATTTGATATCAAATCCAGTGTCTGTCACCTAAATGGAGCAGGAGAAGAAAAAACCTGAGTGTAATCTTGATGGATTCCAGGATGTGATTGACTGGCTCACCATCAACCCTCATGTTGAAATAACCAGGGTTAAAACAAGCTGCCACAGTACCAATGAGAAAAATCAGTAAACTCTTACAGAACAGTCTTACATTTAACTATGGATTGTAAATGAGGAGAAATCTGCAATTTCACCTGGCCCAAAGGACATATTTATATGAGTTGTTACATCTGCTCCTTAACTTTGTGTTCTTAAGCCAATAATCTAATACAAATGGCTACCCCTCCACTATCCTGATCCACCTACAGCACCAAAGAACCAAAAAATTCCAACTGCTGTGGGCCAAGTTCTTGTCCGGACAGGTTTCTGAAAATAAATGCCCTTTTCACCATGTACATTAAATATGAAATGATGCAAGTTTTGTAGAGAATAGATCTGGTGTTACATAATAAGGGACTAAAACTGACCCTTTAGATATCTCACCAAGGGAATAACTTCAGCTACAGTAATGTTTTCCCACTGTTGTAGTGTTTGGTCACTCACAAGGAGACTTGTCAACTCTGGTTATGCTGGTCCAAAGAAAAACTCCTCTTTCTCCTACTCAGTGTTCATAATCCCAAGATTTTAACAAAGTAAAGTACATAGGAATAGTACTTTTCTGACCAATAAAGTAAAACAAATAGGAATAGTATTATTCTAAACAATAAACTGCCTTACTAGCACTAGATTGGTATTATCAATATAATTAGTATGAGCATTAAAAAAGATTTAAAATGCATAATTTATTTTAAATAATAATAAAAAATCCTAAAGAAACCATTATGTTTTAGGGAAGAAAAGGAAAACATAATTTAAAGTCAGAAAGTAAGCAGATGAGGAGAAATATGAGCAAGTTATCATTATTATTATTATTATTATTATTTAGAGAAATAACAGGATATGATCAAAACTGTAGATTGTAAAGTAATAAATGCATAGGACTTTAACAATACATAATAGCAGAATAAGACATTTCTTCATAGGTGTAGACGTGATTTTAATCACGTAGAACCTGAAAATCATTTGATTAAATATAAAAACTGGCACATCAGACAGCAACGTTGTTATTATCAGTTGCCACCACCAATAGTTCTGTTAATTCCAGTGGGAAAGGCATTATTTAGCAATTTCTTCAAGCTTAGATTCATAATAGAAAAGGGTATCTTTCAACTTGCCTAACTTAAAGATATATTTTAGAATAAAGACACAGATTCCTTATCTACAAAATGCCCCCCCCCCCTCCCAAAAAAAAAATGCCAGGGCCTCTCATAAAAAAAGTCAGCAAACATTAGAATATAATCTATTTGGCTTTCATGAACAGAATCAGTAAAGCAGCATAAAGGGTTGTAATTTGTTACAACTGGAACATCACCCTTTTTCAACACTCCATCATCCCAACCTTCCATAAACACTATTAGCCTAAATTTATTAAACCTGGCAAGAAGTAGACTAGACTTTTCACCTATGAGAGGTAAAAACAGTTTACATTCTGTGTTTGAGACTGAGAATAGATTGGTAAGCCTGTAATGAGAAAAACAACTAAAATTTTAAATTGATATTTTTAATTTAGTGCATTTATTTGTAATTTAGGTAAGGGAACTAGTTATCATGGGCCCACTTTTGCCATGAGTGGACTACAAGGGAAAGGTTAATGCAGTTTATATGGAAACTTTCAAAAAGTCAGTAAGCCAGCATGTTTTTGAGAGGTGGGAAGAAGCACACATAGATACTAGAAAAAACATGCACACTCCAATAGTCAATAACCAGGGAAAAGGATTGAACACTGGACCCTGGAGGAGTGAGGCGGAGATTTTAACAACTAAGCCTCTGTGTTGTCCTTCATAATCACTATTGCAGATAACAATGCATACAGAGTTGGGATTTCATGTTTTGAAACTAATTGCATACATTATGGGTCCAATTCCAAAAGATTTTCTCTCAACGTAAGTCTGCTTTATAGATTGGCCTTTCATCAGAGAAAGTCACTTAAACTAAGAGCAAGCCTTCTGGAATCTGATCCTATGTAAAATGAAAATCCATAATTTTTATAAAATTATAGAATTCCCTGAGCATGCCAGTAACATGAATACCTTTCATTTGTCATATTTGATGTAGGATATTCGCTATATTTTTTTCTGCAGTCTGGTAGTAAGCACAGTCTGCTAGGTCCAAGAAAACAAAAGTATCTGCTTGAGCCAAATGTGTCACAAGAAAAGTAAATTTAAGTTTTTATTCACTGACATGACAGTACAGTAGTACAATAACATCAAAAATGACTTACCACCCGCAGGTGCTGATTAATTTCATTTTCCAGTGTTTATGCATTACAAGCTTTTAGCCTTAAGATAGGATTTCTATAAGCTTCCCACAAAATAGCACATCCTATCTCCCAAAAAGTTATCTAGATCTTTCTCAAAGGCAATCAAGTTGGGTGATTTCCTCTTTCTAAGTGGAAGAGTGTTGCACATCTGCCCAACACTATAATGAAAGGAACATTATTTGTTCTAGTAACATTTGTTGGAAAAAAAACACAAATTCACCATTATAACATGTCACGACAGAGGTTGTTTTGATTTCATTACCTTTATTGGCTGCCAGTGTGGCATTGTGTACATATTTATAAATTAAGATTAAATTGACTCATCAGTTTATGATTGAGTACTGTGACAATATTTCAAATCTATGTTTGTAGTCCATTCCTTTAACATTTTTAATTTGCCTACTAGCGTACCACTGTATTCTATCCACTCTTTCCAACTGTTTGCTCTTATAGTGCCAAAAGAGTACATATGGCTGATAATATGGGATCATTCTCAGATGTTAAATATCTCTTGAATTTCATGTTGACTTTTGCAGTTTTGTTATACCTGATTTCTTGGCTGCTGCCTTAAGTTCAGTAGTTCTGTACATCCTCCAGTTAAGCAAAGCCTCATTTTTCTGTGTATTTTTATTTTTATTGACTATTAACATTCATCATTTAACTCTAATTTCATTAAACACATCATATTTTATACAACTCAGGATTTATCTTTCATAGAATAAACTTGCAGTATATCCAAATGAACATGTTTTCTGTCTTCGATTCTGCATTATAAAATGGGGGATGTGAATTAGGATATTTTATTTAGACAAGAACATGTTAACAGAATTAATTACGGATGAATGGCCTGATAGACTACTGTATTCAAACATCCATAGTTTCCAGGATAAAGAGTAAAACTCAATCCAGTTCAGTGGTCTTGATGTCACTGACCCATAATAGGAAAAATTGCCCATTCATGTATTCAGTTGACTAAAGTCTAAGTAAGTACTATATAAAATTCAAGCTGCTTTGGGTAAGCATGTTTGAATGTTTTTTTTTCCCAAACAAATTTGACTTGGAAGTATTGTGACATTTACATTATAAAATGACATAATTTGCAACAGTTGTATGCCCTACAGAGATCAACGCAAGTCCATAAACAATTGTGAAATCAACATTTTTATCATTAAGACTGCAAATGTTTTAAACTTAAGATTTAGTAGAAGCCTACAATGTCAACATAATAATTGGCTGATAATATCATTGCTCAGATCCAATATAATGCATTTTATTTATGCATTCATTTATTTAAGTTCTCTAGGTCTCTTTTCTTATACAATAGTCTCAGCGAATCTCTATCCATCCCTCTACCTAAATGTCGATCTATCTGCCTATCTGTTTATTTATACATAGTAGCAAGTACAACATACTTGTGACAGTTTCTTTGTTTCTTTAGTTTAAGTGCATTTTGTTTACAATGACAAAGTCAAACTAACTGCATTTTAAATGTAAAATAAAATAAGCACACTACTACTTAACATATTACTCGTTACTTATACTTTAGTTCTATATTTATTCCTCTACTTTTAAAGTCTTTCACTGAAAAACAAAATTCCTTTCAATTGATGTGCTTGGTGCACAAATACATCCACAGCTAGGCTTGTGGTACTCCTTGAGTAAATCCTCAGCTTGGCTCGTGGTACTACTTGAGTAAATCCACAGCTATGCTTGTGGAACTCCTTGAGCAAATCCTCAGCTAGGCTCGTGATAATGCTTGAGTAAATCCACAACTAGACTTGCGGTACTCCTTGAGTAAATCCACAGCTAGGCTTATGGTACTCCTTGAGTAAATCCACAGCTATGCTTATGGCACTCCTTGAGTAAATCCTCAGCTAGGCTCATGATACTGCTTAAGTAAATCCACAACTAGGCTTGTGGAACTCCTTGAGTAAATCCACAGCTAGGCTCATGGTACTCCTTGAGTAAATCCACAACTTGGCTCATGGTACTCCTTGAGTAAATCCACAGCTAGGCTTGTGGTACTCCTTGAGTAAATCCTCAGTTAGGCTCGTGGTACTCCTTGAGTAAATCCTCAGCTAGGCTTGTGGTACTCCTTGAGTAAATCCTCAGCTATGTTCGTGATACTACTTGAATAAATCCACAGCTAGGCTCATGGTACGCCTTGAGTAGATTCACAAGTCTGCTAGAAATTTTCCAGATATTTCCACAGCTTCTTGTGGTCAGCATACACCAAAAGTCTTCATTAATCGTCTACAAATTCTTCTCTATGAGGTACAAGTGTCTCTAACATCAAGAGCTTAACAGCATTTCTTCAGATGAATTGCATGCTGTTATAAGTTTTTAATAATGCAATATGTTGCAAGCAGACATCAGCAATTTTTATTATAATATACTATGTATGTATAGTATACCAAAACAGAATTCTGGCATATCAAACAGCCATTATATATATATATATATATATATATATATATATATATATATATATACACACACAGTCATATTTTTAGCAGTTTGCTATACTGAAGATGCACTTTATCTACAGGTCATAGAGTTGCTGCTTGTTGAAATAACAGTACATCAAATTATGCTAATTATGCTATAGTCAACTCCCATTTAGCCAGCTGCAGTATAATTTTGATTTATTTTTGCTTTATTCTGTTTTGTTTGTTTTTTTTTTTTTTTTGTGCATTTGGTCATGGTTGCATAACCACAGAGTTAGTATATATATGTAAGGGAGTTTAGAAATGCCTAAACCCAAAAATCTCTCATTGCAGTGAATTAAATCCACAGTAATTGGATAATTAAGCCTAAATCTCATGAGTAACAGACCAAAGATATGGATCAAAATTGTGGTCATTATGGCATTATGTATAGCCAAGATATAAAACATGTTAGGGAATAACCTTTTAAAAGACATAATAATATAAAAATATGTGAATTGAAAGTCATTCCCCTAACAGAGTGAAGAGACTCATTCCCCTTCCTCACACCCCCACAGATTATTAGGCCCATACCCCCCCCCTCAAAAAAGGTAGAAGAAAGAAAGAAAGCTACATAACAACAAGCAAAGTGTTTATAAAATTCTGAAGTGCAGCAAGTCACAACCATAAGCTTCATGAAGGAGAATTAGGGGCTTTGCCAGGATGTTTAGTTTTCATTGTAATTATTTAGCCAGAAACTTGCGGGAAGGACAAGGGTTACAAACTAAATGTTACACTGAATGACCTGTTTCATTTTGGGTCAACAGTGCTGCAGACTTTGATATCATGTTGGGCCATATTAGCCTCAGAGACAGAAGAGCTCCTCAGCAAGGTAGAGACAGAAGAGATCCAAGGAGGCACAGCTGTAAATAAAAGCAGTTAAAACCTGAGGGTAGAGCAGCAACAGATGCACCTCAGTAGAAGTTTAGATCCAGAGTCCAGAGAAGTATGGACAGTGTGCTAGAGAGCAAGTTAGTTGTGAAGGTACAGTACCTGTACTAATGGCTGTTGTGCAAGAAGCAGGTAATGATATTGTCATATCAGAAGGTGTTAAGGTAGAGGAACGGTTAGCAAACCAGGCACAGGATACCTGCTTAGTGGGGTTCCTGGAGTCTGTTCCAGAGAGGGGCAAAGCCAGATGTTTCATATAGTTGTAAAAAAGGGATTTTGCTCACTGGCAGGTAATAAGGGACAAATGGCACACAACACTTTACGAGGATAATGATTTTGCTCTCCAAAAACACAGACCAAGGAGCATCTATGGAGGTGGGCAGGAAGTCATAAAGCATTGAAGACAAATAAGAATCAAAAGTTATGTTGGAACAGTTTTTAGCTATGATGGCTGCCATTCCCCTGAGCCCCAGGATGAATGTAGTAAATGCTACTACACTTGGCACATTACTGCCCACATCAACAAGGCAATCAAGGAGAAGATTATACAAGGAAAGCACATCGATGTATTTGATGTGGTGAACCCAGATGGTATTCAGCTCCTGTTGGAGGTAGAAAAAAACAACGAGGTGCAAAAAAAACCAAGGTCAAAGGATTTAGTGACAGCCTTCATTGTATTAGGTAAGAAAACCCTAAACAGGATAGTTCATAGTGATTATGGTAGTGATCATCAAAAATAACCATCAGCAAGCCCTACCATTATTAGCATGGCTGATGACCATCTGGGAGGCACATAATATACGTGGCGGAGCTAACTAACTATGTTGCAATCAATGCTTTAGAAAATTAAAGGCTGCAATCAAACACACTGTGTAGACTTGTACCCTGTTACCTGCTTGAGTGAAATGCAAGATAGACAAGTATCCGGCAGTCAGGGAGGTGACCTTGTTATGCAATCTAAAATCAAATGCTGATGGTCTTCCAACAGTGGGAAGTGATCCTGACCTTGCTGTCATTTCTCATACACTGTGGGAAGAATCAGCCAGCCAACAGCTTTGAGTATAAAGCCAGTCAGCCCCATTCTATGTCGATCATAGGATCATAGAAGATTACTAGGCTATCTACCTGGAGATCTTTTTAAGCCTAGCCATTTCAACCCAATGTAATACCGTAGAAGTACTAGTCATTACCCAAGATTGCATTTAGTGATGACTGCCCATGTCCAAGAGGGTTGTGGGCACTATCCCCAGTAAGAATTTATGGTGCCCCATCCACTCATTAAGGTTCCTTATGAACAGAGTCAGAGAGGTGCTCTGTATCTTATGATTTGGTAGCCTGTTCCAAAGACATGGCAATTGCTGGGACATAAATCTATCCCTCCAGCATGTCTTATTTAAGTCACAGGCCATATTTAAGTCCCTGGAACTGGTAGACAGTGGGGGTCAACAACCTTGCAAACATGCTACCCAAGAAAAAGGAGTTGAGTAATAGCAGGAGCTCCTTTCATCTGAACTGGGGCTTCAGCCCTTCTTGGGACACCACTTAATTTTAGGCTATCACACTTCTCCATCAATTCAATGATTGGTTTAATGAAGGCTGAGTAAAGGGGGACAATGACATCCCTAGAGCTAGACACAATCCTTTTGTTTGTAAGCTGTGCAATATAGAAGGATTTTCTTACAAGAATAGACACATGTTGGTCAAAAGTTAGGTCACTGACCACATAAATTCCCAAATCCAATAAAACTAAGGCGAGGCACAGACAACGGAAAATAACCCTTCTCTGCCTAAACAGGCAAATAAAAAAACATGTCAAATCCTCTAAGGGTAACTTTAAGAAAAACTTAGCAATTACAGCCAAGGATAACCATAAGGCCTTTTACAGCTATGTACATAGCCCAAAAGGTAGGACCCAAGCATGTGCAGAACTAGTGACCAAAGGTATCACACGCACTGACCCCACAGAGATAGCAAACCTGCTAGAGGATAGATTGATCAAAAATTTCTCTCCTTTATCTCCTCCAAACTTATCACAAACCTTGCCATCAATTTTCCCCCACCCTACCTATCTAAAGGGCAGGTCATTAAAGCCTTGTCTAAGGCAAAAAAAACACAGCCTCTATGGGACAAGATGCCATCCTAGGCTGTCTTCTAAACAAACTAAAACATGAACTAGCATCCCATTAAGTATCCTATTCAATCATAGCCTAACCACAGTCCTTGTTCCTACAGAATGGAGAACAGCAGCAGTTATTCCTCTCCACAAAGGTGGCTAAGTAACACACCCTGGGAATTATAGACCAAGAAGTCTGACCAGCCTCATCTGTAAGGCCATGGAACAAATCATTGTGGACCTCATAGATAGACATAAGTGACTTCCAAATGCTGGATCCAACCCAATTCAACTTCATCAAGGGCAGATCTTGCCTGCTAAACCTGGTTGATTTCTTTGAAAATGTGACTAGGGCCATTGACAAGGGCAAATCTGTGCACACAGCATACCTCAACTTGGCAAAGGCCTTTATCACAATTCCACACTCAGGCATTACTGATAAACTTAGCAAACTGAATGTAAACCCCTTTGCTTTAAGATGGGTTGCCCACTGGCTCACATACTGATCACACACTATCAAAATGGGTGACTCCACATCTCCCAGCAGACCTGTCACCAGCAGGGTGTCACAAGGGTCAGCGATGGACCTCTTACTGTTTGGTATATACTTTTGAGAAGTTCAGGCCAAAACTAAGGAGCTGTGGCTGACCAAGTTTGTGGACAATTGCAAACTGGGTGCAATTATTGAATCCCCAAATGATGTTAATGTACTTGTGGAGGGTCTTACCCAGACCAACAACTGTTGTTTTAGTCAAGGTCTCAAACTGAATGCAAAGAAATGCATCATCGCCCCCTTCAGTAAAAACAATGTCCATTCATACGATCAAATTAACAATAATACCCTATGTACCAATGAAGTGATAAGGGATCTGGGATCACAAGTAGACTGCGACCTTAACTTTGACCACCATGTGTTTACTGTAGTGAGAAAGGCTTTCTACATAGCACACTTGATTAACAAAGGCATCACTTCTAGAACAAAGGAAGTTATAACTCCTTACACTCATCACTAATCAGGCCCATAATTGAGTATAATACTCCTTTTGGCATGTTTCATACAAAGCACCTGCAGCAACTGAAGAGACCTCAGAGATTTCTAATAAAGAAGATCAAGGGACTAAGGCACTTGCCTTACACAGACAGACTGAAGTCCCTGTCACTATACTCTGTATTGTATAGACTGCTTAGGGAAGACTGCCTGGCTTACAGAGCAGTCTCTGACCCAAACCTAATGAATTTGCTGCACATCCATAAATCAAACGGGACTAGAGCTACCCATTCCAGGGACTTAAATATGGCCTGTGATATGAATAGGATATACCGTTGGGACAGATTCATCTTCCGGTGACTGCTGTGTCTTTGGAATAGGCTGTCAATTCATGTGAAGCAGAGCGCCTCTATGACACTGTTCAAAAGAAACCTAGATGAGTGGATAGTGCACTGTAAATTCTTACTGGGGATAGCACCTACAACCCTATTGGACATAGACAGTCATTACTAAATACAATCCTGGTATAGACTAGTGTATCTCTGGTATTACATTTGGATGAAATGGCTAAGCCTGAAATGACCTTTGGGTCGATAGCCTAGTAATCTCTTATGATCCTATGAACTGGGTTAACTCCTAGGGTGTACTGTCAATGTGGTAGTTCCCTGGGGTAGATGACTTCCCAAAGGTTACAATAATGCATTTTTGGCATTTAGTTTCAGTCCATGATTTTGGCACCATTTATTTATTTGGGACAAATCTTCCTACAGGATGGCTAAGTCATTTGGGGATTCAATGACTGCTCCTAGCTGGCAGTCATCTGCAAAATTATTGAGGTGCCCATCAGGATTATAGTACTTCACACATTGGTAGTGGCAATTAAAGAAGTAATACAGGATTCTCACACATCCATGATTTGTTCAGCCATATTCCCCTGACTTTACACTGGGGCTTTTATGGTCAGCAAGCTCCTGCAGTCCTTATGCTGGAGAGCTATCATTCTGATCTGAGAAGTAGTAATGGTGTGGTTAGCAAAATCCAATACTGATCAAGGTGGAAGGAGTAAGCAAGCCCAGCTAGATCAATCAGAATTGTATTCATCCTACCAGGTACTCTATTATTTTAGCCCTACAGTGCATGTTGGGGAAGTCTTCCCCTTGAAATATTGTATTCAGACTGACATTGGGCCAGCTACTGTCAGCATCAAATGCAAATGTTATGTTAAGAAGAGTTTTGGTTAGCCATAGCATTGCATGTGAACGTAATAGTAACCAATCTTTTAGGAATGGGAGGGACACAGACTTGTTTTGTATCTTTTTCAGGTCCAGGGCACCTATTAATCATATGTCATTGCACTTTCTGCAAAGCAGTGACCAGAGCAGCAGTCTAAGTAGACAGGTTAAACCTCAACCTTATCCACCTTGTTGGGTATTTTTTTTTTTTTTTTGCATGGGTTCCCCAGCCTGTCCTGCCTTCAGATATTACCCATTTTAGAAAAAGTATTTCCTGAAGGCAAGACACCTGTGAGTATTGTGATGCACCTATGATATCTGCAGGTATTGTACTAAACCTGGTGACACCTGCAGGTATTGTGATACACCTGGGTAGGAATGTTTTTGGTTTGTCCCAAAACATATTTTACTTGCCAATATACTAGCTGACTTGGCTCTTTTGTGGCAGAGATAGCTAGATTTGGCAATCTGTTGGTTCTCAATTCTACCCGTCTTCACTGAAGGTCAACAGTTAAAACAGTGGCCATCAGGATCATGTGAAACTCTGTCAAACACAAAGTTGGCAGAGTGACATCTCAGATTGGCTTCCAAAATATTGATCACCCAGATTTATCCAGACCAGATCTGGATTTTTATCAGATAGATGGGGTACATTTGAATTATTTGTTTTGGCTTTGTTTAATTTACAATTTGCAGCATTTTCTGCATCAAATTAAAAAAAATCAAAGGCAATCTACCACCATTCTGCTAGCTATTGTTAATGTTTTACTTGCGTATGTTAAGTTTTCATATTTTCTAGGCCACTACTCTGACTTCATAAATGTTTTTAATAGGTTTAGTGTGCATTTGCTGTTACATTAGCCACAGTGGGAGAAGAGGTCATGATTAACAGGAAAGATGGGGAGGCACAACATGCTGGACATGCTGGTGGGTGACCATCTTGCAACCTTTCAATCCCTTTCTGCTTTTCCTGTGCTACAGGCTAATGGTATTTTATTAAAGGGAGATGAATGGTTAGGTAAAGTTCTGCTTGCTGAGTTTGCCAAGGGGCACTTTGTATGCCACCTGTAGATCAGGAGGATTTGGCCAGCATGGGTGAATGTACACCAACAGGCAAAAGTGGTGATTTCAATGTGGATTAAATATCGCTGATTTGACGTTTTTAAAAGGTATTCATAAACATTTTGATTGGTTATTTCTGTGATTTACCACCAATAAACAGTTACACTTGTCTTTTTGGAGGGGTTACTGCAGGGGAAAATATCATTATCATTCAATAAAAGTATAAGGCCTTGTTTCTGTCTAGATGTCTTCACTTAAAAGGAAAACCCATTTGTTCTACTGTACATGCTTTAAATATTACTAAAGATGATTTAGATATATCAATTTCATTAGTATATTATTGACTTGTGATTTTTTTCCATAAGATTCACACTTCCCAATATCAAGAGGTTTAATGTGTCTCTTACCTGCGTATAGCGTTCCACACACTAAAAACATTTCCCCCAAAATATTGTCATTATACTTGATTTTTATTTCTCTTTGACTAATGTTCATCAGTTTAGTTTCCTGAATGTCCAATTAACTTTCATTGCAGCCATCATTTTGCAAGAATTAATGAAATGGAATGGAGGTCTCAACCTTTATAAATCAAAAGTTAAGGATAAAACAGATTTCCTTAACTGTTAAGTTGAAATAAGTGATGAACGCAGAGAACAAGGAAAAAAGGTACTCTACTTGAAACAGTTGAGAAGGTAAATGAATTGGTGTCTGAATGCAAAGTGTAGCTTAGTCAAGCAAGAAACTAAACCAAGCATTTACTTCATCAAAGCACTATTTTAGAAATGTGAAGATTAATTACAGCAATTAAGCTTTACTAAAACCATTAAGCAAATTCATATCTCTATTTTAGCTGTAGATGATGCATTTAACCATGTCTATATGGATTTTCTTAATTGCATTTTAGTTTTCCTGTGACTGTTCACAAGATTAAGCTTTAGACCCTTGCTTTACAAATAATTTATTTTTTAGTATTGCATATTCCGATGAATACTATACATTCCACTTTAATGACTAAACTACTGTTCTACTTGCAGATTTGTTTAACATGAAACATAGAAGTGGAAGGCTTCAGGAAGGACAGCTATGGAGATAAAAGGCTAAATCGGATAAGTCTTGCAGCACTTATTACCAGGGACCGCTGTTCTGTTCTTTTCTTTTTTTAATTATTAATGGGGTTGTTTTTCATTGGAAGCCCAGGCCAGGAACCTAAAGTGACTTACCCAGTGTCATTCAGCACCAGTAGCACATGGGAAGTGAAGGAATCAAACACATGACAAAGCTGATTTGTAGCTCACAGCCATAATCCTTGATGTTAAACTCTTCTGGAATAGTTTATGAGACATTCTGTATCTTCACAGTGAAACTAAAATCTGCAGTCATCTAGCTTTATGGCACATTTTAAGCTTACAAAGCAACATGTATATGTGCTTGAGCATTTAAAATGTAATACAGGAGTATGCCAGGCATTGCATTCAATAAGGAGAAAGGATTGCTATGTGGTGCATATGTATAAAAAGATTAAGCTTGTAAGTCAGGCTTCAGCATTAAATAATGCACTCACTTTAAAACACAATATTTCAGGGCTCATATAAACACACCCATTTTTATCCCTAGGAAAAATACTAAATTAAAATCAGTCCTGTCTTCATGGTTGACAGAGTACATAATGAATTTCACATTATATAGTTTCAGAAGTGTTTAAGGTGGCTAATCGCCCCACACCTTCAATGTTCAGTTGCAATTTGCAATGATGTGGTCTACAGAACAGTAACCTGATTTCTTTTTGTCTTGCTTGCTGTATGACTTTCATTATAATGGAATTTCATTTTTAAACCGGCATTTCTTCAGCCACAAATTTTCCTCTGGAATTCTTAACACTTTTTAAGTATTGAATGGTATTTCTTGGAGTTGTCACCTAACTGATGCACACAGATTTCTAATATTTGTTTAATAAAATACAACATAAATTTCTTTAATTGTTTCAGATTAGTTTAAAACCAAACTCAGTAATAATAATAATAATAATAATAATAATAATAATAATAATAATAATAATAATAATAATACAAAAAAGGATTACCTTAGAAAACTACACTACGTGACATAAATGCAACACTGTAACTGCAGCATATCTTTTGAATGTTATCTGTTGATTTTCAAATACTTTATAGATTGTATATATTTATTTGGTGAATGGGCTGTAGGGGGTCCTTTTAGGGGTGAATTCCTTCTATGCATAATAACTGAAGCTTAGCTGCATGTCTGTAGTTACAGCAAAGCCAGATATTTGACAATGCAGAGTATTACAACCTGTTACTTGAAGGGCATGCATATAGTGTGTCAGTGCATAAGCCTGAAAATCAGTACAGTAGACTGTTAGGCTATAATTAATTTAGATTTTTTTTTTATATTTGGTTTATAATAATCTTTATGAATGATGCAATGCAAGAAACTATAAAAATGAGTAGGACCCTTCATATGTCAGAACAGATATATTTTACTTGTTTCTATAGAATGGATGTTGTTGCTGAGGGACGTAGCAGATTAAGTGTACCTTTGGGTCCAAAAATCACTTAGAATAGCACAAACATACAAAAAAGCATTTAGATAATACCAGATTCACACATGTGGAGAATATGAGATCTTGACCTTGCCCTTTAAAATGCTTGTTCAGGACTACAACTTAATACAAAATGCTTAATAAATGTAAAAATATACTTGTGTAATAATAATTCAGTTTTCTGCTTATGGAAAAAAGTCACCATATAAATGGCTGTTGCATTCATTTATTTTAAAATTAGTTATCAATGCTGAACATAACAAATCAACAGTCTGGGACAATATACTGGGTGGCTAGCCATGAATCTTTTTGGAGCAGATGTCCCTGGGACTTGAATTGCACCTATTATAATCTGTCACTTATTGAGTAACTTACTGGGTTAGTATTTAACCTCATGTCTGATATAATAATAAAAGACAGAAGAGAAGATGAAGGATCCTAAATTATCAAAGTCACGTTTTAAGTTCTCTGTATGTTTTCTTTTTTCTTTTCTTTATTTTCCAGTGACTTGAATATCATCTGCAGATGTGGAGCTGGCAGCAGATGTGTGAGTCATACCACATTTTTTCACTTGCGGTATGAAATTTTTTGCTAAGACATCAGGCAACTTTTTGTAACAAAAAATTAATAATTGCAATAAGGGTTAGATAAATACCCATAAGATTCACTAAGGAATGAACAATAGTGGCAGTGGATATGACTGTAAAAATCTGCCTGCTGAACTTAACAAAGTAAATGCTCATTTTGCTAAGTTCCAGATGTCAAAATTGAAGGATGTTTTGGAATAATACCTCTGGTAAAGTGTGCACTAAATCAGATACTATTTCACTGGCATTTGTTTTCATTTATAGCAAGAATAATGCAGCAGTGATAGTGTTCTGTTTGAGGTTGCCTTTTTGAAATGTAAATGTACTCTGAGTTATGAAATGATTTATCCATGTCCTACCATTAATATTTGGCCTTAGCTTAATCTGAATTTGGGTATTTGTTAGCATAACTTCCCATGTAGTGATGAAATGGCTAAACTATGCAGAAGTTCTTTTAGAAATAGCATTGAAGTGTCACCTTGTAATGTACTTCCAGATTTGATTTCAGTATGTATTTGGACTTCTGATGTGCTTTGATGTTTTATTTAGACATGCCACAAGTGTTTCGTTGACAGTAAAATCTGTCTTTGAATATCTTACATCACTGTTTCATTGCTACATATTAACCTTCTTGGACAAATACTATAGCCATTCATCTGGTGTACTTTAGTCAGGAAATATTTCTGAACTGTAAAACTGACATTGTTCTGTGTCTGGGGAACAAAGGCCTAAAAAACAAAGAACACTGATGAATAAAAGAGGCAGAAAGACTGGGAATTTAATGATAGGGCTGGTGTGATTGTGTGTGTGTGTGTGTGTGTGTGTGTGTGTGTGTGTGTGTGTGTGTGTGTGTGCGCGCGCGCGCGCATGTTTGTGTATGTGTTTATTCATATGGGCCTCCTACTGTAATGTTGGCATGCAAAAAAAAAGACCAAAAATCTGTGAGAAGAGCTAATCTTGAAAACCACTCTTCTTCTTTAAACTTCTTTTTTGCCCCCCCCCCCATGCCCCCCAATGTGGAAGGCAAGTCCCCCACAGACCTTATGTATACTATCTCCAAGATTGCTATACCTTGGAGAACAGGGAATATTACGAGAAATGGCCATCTTGGACTTAATATATGTAAGTCCATTTTTTTCAGCCACTCAGTCTCCATGTTTTGGGACTTGGTCCAGTGGGTCCCAACATTTCAAATGGATATTATGTGTAGGTATGTATTTATATGTTAGTGTTTGTCTGTATGAATGTGTGTGTGTGTGTGTGTGTGTGTGTGTGTGTGTGTGTGTGTGTGTGTGTGTGTGGTGTGTGTGTGTGTGTGTGTGTGTGTGTGTGTGTGTGTGTGTGTGTGTGTGTGTGTGTGTGTGTGCGTGTGTGTGTGTGTGTGTGTCTGTGTGTGTGTGTGTGTGTGGTGTGTCTGTGTGTGTGTGTGTGTGTGTGTGTGTGTGTGTGAGTGAAGGGGTGGTTATGGCAGGAGTAATTCAATCCAATAAGTGCATTATGATATATGTTTAATTATGTTTTCCAGTGCAAAAACAGAAACCCTGTTTTTATGGAGTAAGGAGACAATTTTGTCCAAAATGACAAAAAATACACTGAACCCACAGACATTGCCAACATCCTAGCTGACAGTTTTAGCGCAAACTTCTCCCTCCCTTCCCCACCAAAAGGGCAAATATCTATCCCAGCAGAGTGCTGCCCCCCTGACATCGCTGATGCTCAGGTAAGAGCCGCCGTCTCCAAAGCAAAAAACACAGCATCAATGGGACCAGACGGTGTCCCGGGCTGTGTCCTACATGAACTCCAAGAAGAGCTAAACCCAAACATAAAACTACTGTTCAATTGCAGCCTTACTACAGGATATGTGCCCAAAGAGTGGCATACAGCAACAGTGGTCCCTCTCCATAAAGGTGGTGCCTCAACAGATCCTGGAAACTATCGCCCCATAAGCCTGACTAGCTTGGTTTGCAAAACTATGGAAAGGATCATCATGGATCTCATAAATAAAGATATTGGGGACCTACAGACACTGGATCCTACCCAGTTCGGCTTTGTTAAGGGCAGATCCTGCCTCTCAAACCTGGTTGATTTCTTTGAAACAGTCACCAAGGCCATTGACGAGGGGAAGGTGGTCCACACAGCCTACCTGGACCTCACAAAAGCCTTCGATACAATACCCCACTCGGGCATTATAGATAAGCTCACCAGCTTAAATATAAACCCCTATGTCACTAGATGGATTGCAAACTGGCTCAAGGACAGAACCCACATGGTTAGAATTGCTGGAGCCATGTCAGACTCCAAACCAGTTACAAGTGGTGTCCCACAAGGCTCAGTCCTGGGACCTCTCTTGTTCGGTATATATTCCTCAGAGGTAGAGGCCAACATGGAAGGACTGTGGCTGACCAAGTTCGCAGATGACTGCAAACTGGGCGCCATAATCGACTCTCCAGCCGACACAAGCATCCTCCAAAAGGGCCTCATAGAAACAGACAACTGGTGCCAGAGCCATGGCCTCAAGCTAAATGCCAAAAAGTGTATAGTCATCCCCTTTTGCAAAAACAAAGTGCCCACAAATTACCACATAGGTGGTAATCCATTAAGTACAGAAGAAGTAATTAGGGACCTAGGGACCCAAGTTGATAGCAATCTCTCATTTGACAACCACGTGGCCAAAGTGGTTAGAAAAACATTTTATATAGCCCACCTAATCATGAAGGAATTCACATCTAGATCAGGGGAGGTCATCTTGCCTCTTTACTCATCCCTCATCAGGCCCATAATTGAGTACAATGCCCCTTTTGGGATGTACCTTACCAGACACCTGCAGCAACTGGAAAGACCCCAAAAGTACCTCACCAAGAGGATCAAAGGGCTCAAACAGATGCCATATGCTGCCCGGTTAAAGAAACTCCAACTCTACTCAGTGGCATACCGCCTGTTCAGAGGCGATCTGTGCCTGATGTATAAAGCCATGTCCAACCCAGAATTAATGGACATGCTGCACCTCAGAAAATCCAAATCCCATCGAGCTACACGCTCGAGAGACTTGAACCTCAGCACTGAAATAAATAGTACATGCTGGAGGGACAGATTCATAACTCAGAGGCTCCCTTCACTCTGGAATAAAATCCCAGTCCAGGTTAGGCAGAGTCCCTCATTGACTCTCTTCAAGAGGAATCTTGATGAGTGGATGGGAGATCGTAGGTTTACCCCAGGTATCACTTCTGTGTCACTGTTAGACAGAGGCACAGTATACTAACCTCGAAAAAGGGCATAGCAAAATAAATTTAAAATGGGTGGCAAAAGCCAAACACATTCTGGCTAGGCTTATAAATGCCCTAGGGCAGATAGCCTAGTATGAACCTATGAACCTATGAACCTATGAATTGAAAAAGGCATGTATTTTTTTCAGTTTACCTTTGAAAGCTTGAAATGCACATTGTCGAAAGACATTTGTGTGGAAGTATGTTTTCAAGTTTTCCGATAACCAAAAAAAAATGCATCAAATGTGCAATGAGGGAATGCACATTGACATTCGTTCATTGCAGATTTGGCATTTTGGGTGCGGAGTGCACTATAGTGGGGATTGGGAAGTGGACCCTTTCCCCACTGTAGTGCAACCTTGGAGTTAGAATAATAAAGTAGTGGGGGTGTTGTGGGGGTGCAGGGGGGCTTGCCCCCCTGCATTATGATATGTATTTGAAATTGTAGTTCAAAAATCAGCGAATCTGCTTTTCGAGTTGCTGATTTTCGAACTTCGGTGCAGTTCGGAATGATGGTTTTCGTCATTTCGGTTTGCACAAAGGGCTGTTCGGCAGGTTGATTTTCAACTTTTCAAAGGTAAACCATTTTTGTCAGATAGTTAAGCAATAATTTCTGTATTACTGTTATGAAAAATAATTGATATGGCATGTCTGAAAACAAGTACTCTTGTGTTAAAGACACGTGTTTCTCATACTGCAATTTATGGTTTATATTATATTCCAAAGACATGCAGTAGGTGGATTGGACACTCTAAATTGGCCATAGGTGTGAGTGTGTGTGTGAATGAGTGATACAGATGAACTACCATGGCAGGGCTAGGCACCCTGTGGTGTAAACCTTGGCTCGAGATGATTGCCCCTGTTGAAGTGACACCCTCACCCCATGTGCAAAATGGGAAAAAGGTGTTGAGGATGGTTGTATGGATTACTTTCTAGTAGCTTATACAGAACAAATAACATTTATAAACTTCAAACGTCAGTGGGAGGAGCAAAGGAATATTTGTTTGTCAATGACAACTTCACTTGGCATCCAAAATATTGAGTTCACAGGTTAGCTTTCATATTTGAAGGTGATTTTTTTCATGCTCTTTGTGAATGATATGTAATACTTTTCATTTTGAGGAAAGAGTTAATTCCTATAAACCTTTCATTTTTCATTCTGATGATATGTGAGTTTAATGGATATCCTTTTTCTCATCATAGTCGTGTCACAATCAGAGCAGAGTTAGATTTAGACCAATGAAATCTTTTGGACAATAGGCTTAAAGTCTTGTCTTTATGAATCTGGGTAACAGTTGGGCATTTTATATATAGTAACCATTTTCAATCAATTTGATTCAGAAGACATGCCTTGGAGTTCAATAAAAACATATGTGCTCATGTATACTTCACAAAGTTGTGGTCTAATCTTTGGCTTCAGAAGAAAGATTGAAATCTGAAAATAATTTTTTGTGACTTTTCACTTTAAGTTTGTATTGTCCATGCCTTTTATTAACAGAAACTATCTAGGATCTTTGTGTTTGAATACTCTTTCTTTGTTGTGTCAAAGAATAGTTCATTGAATGTGAGTGTTGACTACATTGTAAAAGATTCAAGTTTGTACTCCACAAAAGTGAGCTAACATTGCCTAAGTTGAAAATAAATCAGAAGAAATTTAAATCTCATTTAGGCCCCATGATGAAGGTATATGAAGCCAAATGACAGATCATCTTCTATAGCTGCACATTAAATTCATGTTTGATAATAAGTGAACGGGCTTGTCTTAATAGCACAAAATAGCAGGTGTTATGCAAATGACTAGTATAGTGTTAGTTGTGTTGAACTAACTGGCCTCTGTAATGTAAAATAAGGTACGTAGAAAACTAATTTCTGAATGCTCATCAGGAGCTCTACCTATTCAGTCTGACAACATCTTCAGGAATTTGATATGCTGTTGACCTTACTTACCCTCCTTCCACTCAATACATTTGCCTTACATCTACAAATGTATATGCTTGTAACTTATTGCATTCATTAACTCTGAATAAAATAGTTGCTTATTTTTCAAATTATAAGTGCAAATGTTTTAGCTTGCTGTTATCAACATGTAGACATAGTGTACCTTTTCTGAAAATATAGTACTACTGATGAACTAATTAAACAATAAGTTAAAAAAGTCTGATGTATATTTCTTCAATTCTGAACTGGAAATAACATAATTAGTAATTGCATGTGATCTTTGTTCTTCATGCATAATGCAATAAATTGATGCATTCTGGGAAATTACATCACTTCCTTGATCTTTGACAAACTCTACCATATTGCAGAGACTCATGGACCAGTGTTAAAGTGTTTTACATTCTCTTTATAGTAATTTCCCTGTATGACTTTCCTCTCAGTGCATGTACCAGTTAAGGATCATTGGATTAATGGTGTACCTATGAAGTTACAGCTGGTAATGTTCTGTTATATATTTTGCAGATTTGCATTGTTCACTATAATATTTTTATTGCAATATCATAGATTCATAATTTCTGTTTTCAAAGGGTTAAGAGAAGGTTTGATAATAGACTGTCTTTGCTTCCCCTCCAATCTTGGAGCTGAAAAAAAGGATGGAAATGACAGTCCCTGAAAAAAGGGATGGACCACAGGAGCTGGCAGGGTTTGAAGTATCAATCAGACACCAGAAAGGGTCAGGTCCATGCAAGGAGGAATGGTCAGTGAATAGAGTACTATAGACAAGTGCAGGAGACACATAAGACCTTTTTGTACTTGCTTTTGGGATGAAACAGATTCTCATTTGACCTGTATTGTGAGTGACTGAGAGTGAGAGCTGCAGTAACCTAAAATGTTTTGATTTTGACAAGGTTCTTTTGTTTGCAAGGAATGTAAGTACCAGATAGTAATTTTGATATGAAATATTTCATGAAATAAGTGGATAAACTGACTGAGATGGTATAATTGGGTTGGTAATCATCTAGTGACTCAGTTTTCAAAATATATACCATTCCTGCTTCATATTTATAGTTCACAGCAAACACATAATGATGTTTGCTGTAAGCTGGTAAAACTGGCTAATGATATTAAAAGTTACATGTAAATTCATACAGTGACCAAATGCACCTACAAAAATATGTTGATGAGTTTTTTGACTGATGTACAACAACAAAGTGTTATTTAACTGCAAAAAAAAAAGGTTACAATAAGAAGGGAGCAACAAAGCTGAAAACCTATATGGGTTAGGAAAATAATTAATAACTAAAAGTCCTATATAGTGCACCTAGGTGTTTTGTAACAGATGACTTGGAAGCAGACAAGTCAGATTAAAAAATAACAAACCTGGAACTGCCTTGGTATGATGTTAACTATCCTTTAATCTATTGTATAAAGAATTTTAATTGTGCTTCTTCCCATATTTAAAAGTTTAGTAAGAGTAGTATTATAGCATGGGGCTGTTTTTTGTTCTTAGGTTATTGTCCTACTCTTACCATGTGTAAATTTATGTCATACATGCATTTTATTCATTGTGTTTGTTTTTATATTGCCTTGTTTTTTAACTTTGCACATAGTAGTGGGTGTTTTCTTTTAGAGCAACATTACTTTAAATGAGTGTGTATTTTAGACATGTGACTTGTTGAGACGGTTATTTAAATGTAGGTGTGTGAGGTATTTGATGATTCTGAGGAAGTTTATGTTATAGTCATACGGAAACGCTCAATCTAGTATGAATAAAGAGGACTGTTTGTTATCCCTGCTCTTGTTAGTTTCTCTGCAGTTTAAGTTTCATTCTACCTGTTGGTTACTGGTTTGTTTATGAATGTTAATATGAAAATATGAATATAAAGTGACAGACAGTGATCAATATTTCCAGTACATGGCATCCTACATTTGCAATCTTTAATGCCATTTTATTTCTTACATATTGCCCTTTCTAATACTGCTAAGTATTAATTTGTAAGTCAATTACTAAAGGATTCCAGCCTTAAACAATGTCTGATGCCATAAGGAGCTATAAGAATTAACTCAATGCAATTGATTTACAATCTGGTATTGCATGTCATTTTATACAACTAACTAAGACAGGTATTTGCTTACGAAAGTTATTGGGCCGGATTCATGAAGGCTTGCACGGAGTCTAAGAGTAGAGTAAGACTCCATGCAGCCAACATGTCTGCCGAGCGATCCAGGAACAGCCAGCAGGGGCGTGCAAGAGAGCTCCTAAAACGACTCTTGCACGGACAGTGCTAGTTTATGCAAATTACCGCATTTACTGCTGAAAGCTATGCAAATGAGGTAAATTTGCGATCCAGGAAACACTAACCTGTCCGAGTAAGAGTAGCGTTATTTGCAGAAATGTACTCGGTTGGCAACTGAGTACCATTCTGCAAATAGCAAAACGGAGTCATGACAGCTCCAAATAAAGGATGCATCCAGTTGATGAAGTATGCCAATGGCCAAATATATGGCCATTGGCATTTTTATGTGTTGCAAAATAATAATAAATAATTTTTTTTCCTCGATATCTGATATTTAAGCATAGCGCAGCGCCGCGCAAACGTGCAGTGCACTAAAAATCAGAAAATCAAAATTTAAAAGCCACAAATATGGACTTAATTCAAAATATTCATCTGCCATGCAAGTGAATGGCAGGCTGAAGACAACATGGCTACTGAGTAGTGGTTGCTAAGGGGGGAAGCTCAGTCTGAGAGATGTAACCAAGCATTAGTAGTCAATCCTATGCAAATGAGGATAAGGATAGTGAATCCCAATTTTTCCTGCAATGTGAACCATGTCCCTAGAGTGTAAGAGTAGGATAAGGGGAGTAACAGAGAAGAAGATGGGTGACATCATGAGGGGGTATGTATCAAAAAGACTGTAAGCTTATTGGATCAGAGAGGCATGTGCTTGCTGTGAGTTACTCAGGACTAAAAGAGGTGTGTCTACAGTTGTCTAAACTGAAATGCAGAAACTGAAGGTGTACGCTGTGGCTATCACTAAAGTTTCTTGCAAAGCTGCTTACACTGTGTGCGCGTGTGTGCATGCGTGTGCGCGTGTGTAATCCCGTCTAAGCCTGTGCGCGCATGTGTGCACCCGTGTAAGCCTGTGTAAGGTCGTCTAAGCTTGTATACATGAATGTGCACCAGCCTAAGCCTGTGTAAGCTTGAGTAAGCCTGTGTGTGCGCCTGTGTGCTTGTGTGCATGTGTTTCCGCTTGTTTGAGCGGCACTGCCCCCTGTGGAAACAGAAAGGGAAAAAAAGGAAAAGAAGTAGTAGGAAGTTAACCAAGGAGAACTAGCAGAGCTGCCAGGTGAAATCCATCGAATCAGCTAATTACACAGGCAGTACACTAGCCCAGCCCAGCACTTAAAACTCTGCAAACAACATTCAACCATGTTTTTCTCAGAAACACTGCAACACTGCAGTCAACAAAGAGAAGTGAAAACTTAAAAAGCTTAAACTGAGACATAAAACTGTTAAGGACTGCCATTGCTGTTATAAGGCAACATGTGCAAGATGCTGAGGGTGGTGCCATTGTAAATGCTGCTGAGCAACCCACAGTGAGGAGACGGAGAAGAGTGTACAGACCCAGGCTAACCTACCAGGGGCTACATGAGCTGGAGATAGTGGAGCGCTATAGAGTGGACAGAGAGCTCCTGCAGCAAATTGTTGAGCTGTGCAGGCCACGCCTCACACACAGAACCAACAGAGGGGAACACATCTCAGTGGAAACCAAGGTATGTGTTGGCCTAAGAATACTAGCAACAGATACCTTCCAGAGACCAACTGGTGATATGATGGGGATTTCACAAGCATCAGCATCAAGGGTACTGCACCAGTTCCTGAATGCCATGTCAGCACATGTCGGTGATCATGTATATTTCCCCAATTCCCATGAGGTATTGGCCAGCAATATGCGTCTCTTCCAGCAAATAGCGGAATACCCTGAGGTAGTGGGTGCAATTGACTGCACGCACATACACATTAAAGCACCAGCTGGTGAGCGGGGTAGGGCCTACATCAACCGCAAGGGCTTCCACTCCTTCAACTGCCAGGTCATGTGTGATGCCCAGGGCATAATACTGAATGTGTGTGCTGGCTGCCCTGGAAGCTACCACGATTCCCATATCTCGCATCTGTCGCAGCTGTACCACACATTTGCCAGTGGGGACATCCCTGACGGTCACCTAGTGGGGGATGCTGGATATGCACTGGAGCCGTGGCTGATGACACCCATCAGAAATACACACACACCTGAACAAGAACTCCATAATGAGGCACATGCACAAACATGAAATGTAATCGAGGGTGTGTTTGGGATGCTCAAGTCACAGTTCCAGTGCCTGGACACATCTGGCAGAGCCTTGCAGTACTCACCAACTGCATGTACCCAAATTGTCATGGTATGTGCCATGCTACACAATATGATCCTGCGAAAACAGCTGCAGGAGGAACAGCATGGGGCAGGGCCATACAGCCCCCCACCATTGTCAAGGCCTGCACAGGCACAGCATGACTTGGAGGAGGAACAACCTGAGCCTGCTCCAGTAGGCAGAAGGAGGCGTGCCCAGTATGCCTTGTCCTTGGCAAAGAGGCAATGCATAGCACATACACTGGCTCAGTAGGAACCCTGGAAATTATACCTCTCTCTGACTCGTACATAAAATAAAAGGGATGCCTAACTTGACACTACCTGTTTCCAAACATGTATAGGCAGTGTAGTATGTGCATCCGACATAGGCAGCCCTGCAGCACCACCTGAGGCATGATTGCCATGTGTTAAGCAATATAAAGCAGTGCTAAGCAGCTTTCACCAATACTTAGTATATGTAAACAAAATTGCTCATGCAATGTTGGGCAAGGTCAGGGAAAGTTGAGCAAAGTCAGTTAAACATGCTCATATCTGCTTTACTGTTCCTTAAGCAGTCTGGTCTGGCCAGCATGAAAATAAAAAGCAATGACAGGGCTTGAACCCAGAATACTGTGCACTATAGTCACAGTACTGAACCACTAAGCCATGATAGCATTGCAGTGGCACAGACACAGCAGGACAATTGTACACTAATGCAAACACAAAGCACTGCTGTATCATGCCCCTAAACAGGTAAATGGGTAACCTCACCCACACACTTATGCAGACAGAGAACATCAAGCCAGGTGTTGTGATGTGGGTTGTGTAGGCTATGAAGTCGCAAGCTAATATACGTGACATTGGACACTAAGATCTGTAGTACAGTAGAATGCCTCAAGCCAGTATGATAGGCAACAGTACAGACTGTAATAGTGTCCTGTGCATAGCAGTGCAGGCACAGCAAATGTGTATAAGTGTCAGGTGAAACCCACAGCCTATGTACACCCACAGTAACAATCCGGTGTGCCCACGTGTAGAAATGTACAAAGAATAGCTGTCCCCCCTGTATGTAGAAATGTTGATAAGTCTATGCAAAGTGTGTCATGGAAGCCTTGCAGGCACAACGTGAGCCCTGTTGATCTCTGACACAAAGGTGATCCCTGCTGTAAAAATACAACTTGATTTACCATACACATATAGGATAAATGTGTATAATGTGCGTGCTCACACACTCCAAAAATGTAGTGGATTTCATTCAGCATCACACTGAAAGGTCATATTGGGTATGCTCACACACTTAGGCTAAATACGGATGTGATAATAAGGGATCTATGGACAAATATGTATAGTCATCTTTACTTCCAGAAACACATTCACAAAGTGGTCTGAAAATCCTGCTATGTGTTCACACAAACTGCCAAGGTCTGTGCATGTAGGTCAAAGGAGGTTGCCACTACTCAGCAGTCATCAGACCTGTCAGAAAGTACCACAACACACTTGCGGTGAATCTGACTAGGCACGTTCAGCAGCTAGAAAGACCAATGAAGTACCTTAACAAGAGGATTACTGGCCTCATATAGTTGCCCCATGCAACAAGACTGAATGTAGCCCAATCTGTACTCTGTTGCATACTGTCTACTCAGGAGATCTCTGCCCAACAGACAAGTCCATGTCATGGTTACACTCAGATCTGTTCTGAGTTACAGCTCAATGGCACTAAATGTACAGAGCCAACTGATATTGCCAACATCCTGGGAGATAGAATCAGCCATGAAAGAGCACATCTTTATAATGGAAGACTGCAAAGTTGCTGTCATCATGGCTGCACAGGTAAAAAACACTCTCCAAAGCCAGTATCACAGCAGCCATGGGACTAGATAACTTCCCAGGCTGTGTAGTATCTACTTCCCTGAAGTAAACATTAACATGGAAGGCCTTTGGCTACTGAAGTTTCCAGAGGACTGCAAGCTAGGAGCCATCATTGTAAACACTAAAGTTGTGGACATCCTACAAAAGGGCCTCACTGAGACAGATGGCTGTTGTCTAAGCCATGGGCTGTAGCTCAATGCCAAAAGGTGCATTATCATCACCTTTGTTAAAAACTCTGTAGCCAAGAACTACAACATAGGTGGTAGTATACTTCACACTGTAAGTGTGACAAGAGACGCTGTGTCACAGGTGGACAGTGGATACAACTGTGATAAGCACATTCCCACAGTAGTCAGGAAACCCTCTTATGTGGCATGCCTCATCACAAAATGTGTCTCATGCAGAATAGAAGAGGACATTGTTCCCCTCTACTCACCACTCACTAGAACTATACAAGAGTACAATGCCACTGTTGCTATGTACCTCACAAGACAACAACAACAACTGGAAAGCCAGCAGCAATACCTCACAAAGAGCATTAGTGGCCTGAAATACATGCCATACACAGACCATCGCAAAAGGCTCCATCCATACTCCCTTGCATATCGCCTACTCAGAGGTGTTCACTGCCTAACATACAAATCTATGTCAAACATAGAGCTGTTGGATATGATCCACGTAAAACACTCACAATCACTCTGACCTTTGGACCCAAAACCACGAGTGAAATACAAAAGGAAGGGGTGTAGCCATTTACCTTATGGATATCCACAGCTTCAGTTTACTGGCACAGCATGAGGTCTTGGAGACCATGCAAGTGCAACTAAGATTGGGCAAAGCTGCCCATCAGATTGTAGCCTGCTACAGATCACGTACCTTGTCTCAGGAACCTCACTCAGTTTTCCGGAGAACAATGGCAAATATAAAGGTCCTATCAAACACCATTATATGAGGAGATTACAACTACCCAAACATTGAGTGGGTGAATTACTTGTATACAACGTCCTTTGCCCAATGTGTCCTAGAGTTAATAAACTCTAACACCCTGGAAAAGCTGGTCAGCATGCCCACTAGAGGTGACAACATACTGGGCATGATCATCACCAACATGGGGTACCAGTGTTCCACAACTGAGATAAACTCCTCACTGGTAGTATCAGATCATTAAGTAATCACACTGGACATCCACATCCCGCCCCCACACCCAGTCAATGAAACCACTGTGAAGACATTTGCAAAAGCAAACTGCACACTTCCCAAGACCAAAGTGGAACATTCCGAAGACCTCTTGCTATATGATAATGTTATGCAATCTGCAGAATCATTTAAAAGTGCATCCTATGAGCATCTACAGGGATGCGTGGAATGAGACATCACAGATAAAACCAAGATTCACTCCTCCAAAAATAGGACAACAAGCAGGTGTTTGTTGTCCATAATTAAGCTAGACAAGAGAAGGAGGAAACGAACACATGATAGATCCAACTTCACTAAAGAAAAGGCATCATTGATCATTATCAGGAAGAAACAATGATCACTCATAAAATAATCCAAGGAGGGTTTCTAATGAGAAATAGCCAAGGAATGTAAGAATAACAACCACAAAGCCTTTGGTCGCTATACCAGACATGTAGGTGTTAACTTCCAAATATGCTGTCAGCTACTGAAAAAAGGAATAACATACACCAAACCAACTTTCATTGCCAACATCCAGGAGTATAAGTTCAGTGTAAACTCCCCCCCATCACCCCCAAAAGGGCCTGTGTCCATCACAGAAGGATGCAAAGACCCAGACGTCATGGACATGCAGGTAAAGACAGCCCTCACCAAAGCTAAGAACATAGCATCAATGTGACTGTATGTTGTCCAAGGCTGCGTCTTACACTAGGCCCATAAGGAACTACACCCTCACCTACATTCACTGTCCAGACTCAAGCGTACCACAGGCTATGTACCCAAAGAATGGCATACACTAACAGTCATCCAGTTCCACAAAGGGTATGTCAAAACAGAACCTGGAAACTATTGCCCAATATGTCTACTCAGCCGGGTCTACACAGCTATTGAGCAAATTGTCATGGAACCCATACACTGAGACATTGGAGATCTCCAGACACTGGACTCCACACAACTTCGCCTTGTTAAAGGCAGAGCCTGGCTCCCAAATCTAGTTGACTTATTTAAAACAGTTACCCTGAACATAGATGGAGGTGAAAGTAGTCCACACAGTCCACCTGGACCTCATTAAGGGCTTACTACCCCATTCCCCACTCTGTCATCATGGACAAGTGTACCAGCTTGAACATTAACAGCTATGTCACAGGATGGGTGGCCAAGTGGCTCACAGATCAAACACACATGTTCAAAGTTGCATGTGCCATATCCAACTCTAAGCCAGTCACAAATGGCATCACACAGGTCTTGGTCCTGGGACCCCACCTGTTCAGTAGATACTGCTCAGAGGTACAGGCAAGCACGGCAGGTGTATGGCTGAACAGGTTTGCAGATGAATGGTAACTGTGGTCCATAATCGACTGTACAGCTGACACAGACATCCTCCAGAAGTGTCTTACAGAGACAGATACCTGGTGTCAAAACAATGCCCTCAAGCTGAATGGCAAATAATGCATAGTCATCCCCTTTGGGTAAAACAAAGTGCACACAAATTACCACATAGTTGATAATCCAGCATGTACAGAGAAAGTCATTATGGCCCTGGGGACACAGGTAGATAGTAAACTCACCGTTGATGATCACATGGCCAAAGTGTTTAGACATTCCTTCAATGTAGCCCATCTAATGTCACCTAATGTAACCCACTTCGTATAGTCTGATGATGTCACCATCCTACAAATATACCTGTGGAAAAGAAAACTTCCAGTAATGTGTATAGCGTGTTGTGTTAATGCGTACTCATGTAATGTCCTGAAGTAGTTAGGGAGGGGTTTGAATCCTGCAGTGGACAACTGTGTGCTTGTGTGTGGTCTCCTTGGGAAGAAGCAACATTTTTGGAGAGTAGTAAGAGACCTCAAAAGCGGTACACTAACCTTTGTCAAGTGTGATGATGTCACCATCCTACAAATATACCTGTGGAAAAGAGAGATCCCAGTAATGTGTATAGCATGCCATCTTAATGCATACTCCTGTAGTATCATGAAGTAATTAGGTAGGGGTTAGAATGCCTGCACTGGACAACTGTGTGTGTTTGTGTGTGGTCTCCTTGGAAAGGAACAAGCTTTTAGGAGAGTAGTAAGAGACCTTAAAAGCAGTAAACTAACCTTTGTCAAGTCAGATGATGTCACCATCGTACAAATATACCTGTGGAAAAGAAAACTCCCAGTAATGTGTATAGCACATCGTGTTAATGCATACTCTTCTACTTTCATGAAGTAGTTAGGTAGGGGATGGAGTCTTGCACTGGACAACTGTGTGTGTGGTGTGCTTGGGAAAGAGCAACCTTTTAGGAGAGTAGTAAGAGACCTTAAAAGCGGTAAACTAACCTTTGTTAAGTCTGATGATGTCACTATCCTACAAATATACCTGTGGAAAAAAGAACTCCCAGTAATGTGCATAGTGCGTCGTGTTAATGCATACACCTCTAGTATCATGAAGTAGTGAGGTAGAGGTTTGAATCCTGCACTTGGTGAGTGTGTGTGACCCTGTTGGTCAATGGGTTGTGGGTTTTGCTTTTACCACTGTATGACATATCAGTATGCATTGCACATGTGAGCTAACTGTGTGGCAAATAGATATACGTACATGTTACCTCAATGATTGCATGTGTGGGAACCCTGCTTTCTCCAAGAACACAGCTGTCATCCTTGCCAGACTGTGCTGCTGCTTCCCAGACCTTAGGTCACATCTGCATGCTTGTGAGAAGCCCAGCCACTGCAGTGATCCCTGGTCTTGGTCATCGGTGTCACACAAACTCATTACAGTTCCTATTGGAATGTGTGACTGAGGGTCTATGGCCGAGATATATGTCAGACCTGTTCAAACACAGCAAAGTCTGTCAATGATGACTATTCATAACAGGTGTAGAACAACCATTTGTGGATATGCATGCAGACCCCTTATTGCTTATGTGATCCACCAAGGGATTCCAAAATACCTTTGGAAATGTGATTAACAAAGGAGAGATGACATAACACTTGGTTGCATGTACACATCGGTACCTGTTCATCATGTTGGTGGCTACTACCTATGTGGTACTGTGGGGATAATATGTAAAGGTGGATGGCTATGCTTAGTTTGGCTTATAGTTCATAGTTCATAGATTAGTACTAAGCTAACTGCCCTTGCGAGACATTTTAAGCCTAGACAATTATCCCTTGTGAGACTCAAACCCTGCACCTTGTGTTTGTAAGGCAAAAACCTTAACCATTAGGCCACCCTCCCAGACTTATAGCTTTACTGCATGGGTTTGACAACAGGCATATGTCTGTATGATACTCTTGTGGAGGATGTGTGTGTCATCTGGAGAATGCATTATAGGCCACAGTATGCATTACCAGACATGGATGGACATATCCCTGCTGTGATTGCTTGTACCTAAGAGAGCTATATGCCAAACAGGAGTGGTGTCAGTAATGGGTGCAGGTGAATACCAGTGGTTACTGGCATTGTATAGTACCTGAAGGATCCAACTGTTGCTGTGTGTCCTACATCTGTGTGTTGGTTGTCAAGACATCATCTAACGATTGGTTATGGTCAGGCTGTTGAAGTGATGTATACTACCAGAATGCAAAACAATGACAGATAGTAACAGCATCACCCACAGCACAGTGTCAAACCATGTCATACACACATGTGTAGTCAGGTTCTGGAATGTGTGTAGTACAATGCATACTGGCCACCAATAGAAACTATGGAGTGTTACTGTGTAATACAGAGCATGTCACCCTGGCCATGTTTCCACTATGCACGTACATGCAGACAGTGCACCTCCACCATGTTCACAACTGTGCACCTGCAAATCTGTGCTATACACATCCCACACATACTGTCCACTCTCTAACACATGCTGCCAATACTGCACACATCAGCAAAGTGGCACGTGGCTGGACAATACACAATTGGAACCAACTCTGGTGTAAAAAACACTACAATGACAATCATAGCTTTAATGCATCATGCCTGCTCAGCTACATCTTCAAGCATATCATTACACTCTACTGCTGGCAACATGCTAACATTGCTATACTGCTATATAGACACCCTGTGCATCAGCACCATGGTAGCCTGTTCCTGCATCGATCTTACAGATGACAAGAGGCGGCACAGGTTTCATCATATGCACATGGTGTGTTGTTGGTTTGCCAGAGGCCTACAGTGAGCCATCCAATTGACATGTATGTGTGTGTGTGTGTGTGTGTGTGTGTGTGTGTGTGTGTGTGTGTGTGTGTGAGGGACAAGAATACTGGAATGGGCCAATGTTGTTGTAATGTGTGTGGGTATGTGTTAGCCCTAGGTGCCTGGGGTATGTGTGTCTGTCTGCATGCACACAGTTCCACCATGTGGCTGCCATATATGGGTATTTGTGGGACAGCCACAGACTGTACCTGCGAGGCGCTGCCATATACGGGTATTTGTGGGACAGCCACAGACTGTACCTGCGAGGCTTTACAGATCACTGTCTCTGGCCATGGATACGGTACCTGTGCCTGGCAGGGGTGCTACTGACACTATCAGGTACTAAGCCAGACTGGGTACTATCCCTAGAGGTGGATGGATGTACACTGGACACAGGTCCCTGCTGGGACTGTCCAGAGCCACATGCACGTGGTCTTCTAGGATGTTCTATGGACAGCCCACCCCCAACATTGCTGGGGCTGGTACGGGTACTACGGGAGTGGCTGTGCCTTGAGGGACGTCCGCGGTGACTGCCAGCTGCTGATGTTGCTGGCATACATCCAATTCGACGACTCAACTGTCCCGCTCTGTCCTGACACATGGACATGACATTGCGGAGGATATCTAATGTCTCTCCCCAACGTCTATCAGTGACCTCAGTGTAATGATGGATGGCACCTGCTAGGTCATGGATACTGTCAATGATGAAGGTGTTATGTGCCCTCTGTGCCCTTAGTCCCTGTCTCATGTACCGTTCCATACGTATCTGTGCCTCCATGACAGTCTGGAACATGAGTGACATTGTCAGACCTGTGGCACGTCTGCCAGTGGCATGATGAGCAGCAGTGCTCCTACAAGAACCCCTGGACATCTGCCTATGTGGTACCCTTCCAGACATCTGGGTATGGCTGCTGTGCTGGGATGCATGTGCCATGGATACCACACTGTCCTGGCCAATGCCATCTGTACACTGTCCCTCAGCTATGGGCATTGGTGATGGATGTATTGGCAGTATGACTGTATGCATGGATGGGGTGGACAGCTGTGTACTGTCGATTGGTGGCCCAACGACAGACCCTGGCAAACATGCCTACACCTCCACACACCTATCATCAGTATCACTGCTTTGCTCAGTGACATCAGTTTCCCTGCTGCAGTGAACCAGCCCAAAGTCAGCACCTGTGAGAGGAAGACAGGAAACACACTTTACGACCTATACATGATGTCGGCACACATGCACACATGCACACATGTACACATGCACGCATGCACACATGCATGCATGCACACATGGACACATGAATACATGCACACATGAACTCATGCACACATGCACACATGAACACATGCACACATGCACACAAATGCACTCCTCACTAAAACACACACACACACACACACACACACACACACATACAGCATCAGCAATCCAGAACATACTCAGTAGCGGGTAATAGCGGGGTACAGTATCACAAGGCAAACAGTTATATCACACGTGTCAGCATGCAGGACGTGTGTTTCTCAACAGCATGTAGTGCGGGTGTTGACAGCCCTTGCCAATAACACTATACATGTCTTTGATGCATGTGTGTTGTTGTTCAGTGATTGGCCTCACCCTGGAATGCACTGTGTACATGGACACGACAGTGCTGTGCAAGTATTATAAGCTTTGCAATGTCCTGTGCACCATCTCTCACAGGTATACATACCATGGCTGGATGTGTATCTGTGTGTCACATAGATATCCATTTCTGATTAGAGTGTCTGTGTCTTCAGCAGATTATTGTGGACACAGGATTAGCACATGCATGGTATGTATACACACAGGATGAGTGGTGCATGTTTACCTGATGGAATACCATTGCTCAACATGGCCATTGTACAGTGGTTATGGTGAGTGTAGGACAAATTGTGGACATGCCAGTGCCAGACATGACATGGCATGCTACAACACAACTGCAACATTAACCATCACACAGACACAGTGTGTGTCATGTGACCTATACACTCAATAGCATTACAAGACATATGTGTGTCACTTTGTACAAATGGGGATTGCTATGCATATTGTGTATAGGTGCCTTTGTTTGCACACACACAACAATGAAATGCATAGCAGGTAATGCTATGTGTAGTACTGTGGTCACTGTAACTGGATGGGGTGTACTACTATGAGCCATCATCATGCAGCATCATGTGGTCACTCAAGGCAACTAATGTGTGCCAGACTAGCACATACCATGCTGTACCGAAACTGCAGTACCATGGCTACATTCACCATTTCACAGCCAGTTGTTACATGGGTTTGTAAGGTGCACAATAGGGGGCATTGCCTACCATGAATGTGTAATGTGTCGAAGAGTGTCACACAGCCACATGTGAGGCATCTACCCCTCAGATATATTATGTGTGCTGTGTGGATGAAGTGTGGGATACTGTAGTGTGACCTTACAGCGGGCATCTGAATATGCCATGTGTAGCATGTTAATGTGTACTGCGTATGACAATGTTGTGTATGTTGTGTGCATGTGTATCAACTCTGCCTATCCAATGTCCACATCAGTGTTGCCACAGTTGTATGTAATGCTCTGTGTATTGTATGTGTTTTAGGCAGCTACCCACGTTACTGGGATGTGCATAGTCTCACAGCAAACATGCACAGCATGCATTATGCGTATGTGTGTTACGTGTACATGGCCTACACCTCACCTATGACATGCACATTTAATTAGCAGTATTAAAGGTTGAACACACTCACCAGCATGTGCCGGCTGCCTTGCTGTCACACCAGAGGGACCTACAAGGATATGAGACACTTTGCCAGTGGCAACAACTGTGGCATTCCTACTGTGTGTTTGCAATCCTACAGTAGTACAATGGTTGACAGTCACAGGCCTACCAATTGTATTCCTAATTATTACTATTGCCCAACACGAGGCACCACATCATCTAACTACACAGTACACATCTCACATAAGCATGCTCTAACAATAGAGGTAACAGTTGTCTACAGCTATGCCATGTTACCTGCATGCTAAATGTCAGCTTGCTGGGTGTCTCCGGCCTCCATGATGACACACGTTAGTTGTTGGGGTTGTTGTTGGCCAGAAGCCACCTGGCTCAGGAGCAGCTCCTCCACTCTGGTGAGGGGGGGTGGATGGCTACCCCCCCACACCTGTGGCAAGCTGCTGTCTGCAGATATCAGATGCACGCTGCCAGACATGTCTAATTAAATCACTGCAGTGATGGAGTACCTGCTCATATGTCCGTTATGCATGCCTATGTCATTTACCCGATGGACAAGCTCTTGCCACAGTGCAGTCCACTCCTGCTGGTCCTGGCTGGTTCTAGAGAACAGCAAGGCATACTGCTGCACCAGGCTGGATGTTATAACCTTTTCCTCTGCCGTGCTATAGGCGGGATTATGATGGTGGGACATAACCCTGGAAGACAATGAAACAATATGTGTGAGCAAGTCATGAGGCACACGTATATTTCTAATGTACAGATATCAATTAACTGCCATATATAGCAACCTATTGGCTGTCAGAAGATACACACTTTCAATACCACATGTCAGTTCTCAATCCACAACTGCCTGACAGTGCCTGGCACACTCTATATTGCAAACCATGTTTTGCACAGCAACAAACTTACAACAATATGTAATACTATACAACAATACATGGCACACTGTATGCAACACAATGCACAACCTAGACACAGGAGGTATATATCATGTTAATGCATCATGAAAAGTGTAATCCATTGCAATGATTGTAAAGTCCAGTGACAGTATTACCAGTATACCACACTAGTCGTTGATGGCAGACCCCTGCCTAACATATGTGCACATTCATGAATATAGGTGGCATACTGCTGTACTACACTATACATGTT
>NC_056737.1:652968635-653031135 GCF_019279795.1 Protopterus annectens
CAACAGTTGAACAGCAAGCATAACACATGCATATATAGAAAAACAGTGGACATTCCAACAGCATGCAGGATTGATTGGTGGCAACAGGCCACCAAAATTGTGGTGTTTGAACAGGGCACATGCATCAAAGTAAATGCAGATATTTATAGAACAATAGGACATATGTCCCAACAAATGTTTTGAGATTAGACATACCCACTGAGGTGTGGAATTGCATTGTTTATGCACATACAGTAGGGTGTAAAAAGATACCTCCATTAACATCTTATATGTACTTATAGTTTACACTGCATTCCTATTGACTGCAGGTGTATATCCCCTACATGTATTATTACACTAGGCAACGTGCATTAAGTTGTGTAATGGGTTTGGCTAGTTCCTTATATACCTGACCTTTATCTGACATACTAACTGTCCAGGATGCAGATGTTACTGCTACGTATTTATATATTTTATTTATATTTATATATCTACATATCTGGATGTGTTCAAGTGACATTATCAGTTATATTTCTACAGCCCCCTACATTTCTAGCAGCACACTCACATTTCTGGGGAACACATTAACAAGCTACTCATGTGCCAGATTTACCTATGCATGCCAACCATTAAACAACTGTTGAGGACTGTATATATGCTTCACAGCTACTGACACTCCCTTCATCCACTTTATATGGGCCTGCCCAACTGTGGGTTGACAGAGCTTAATACAACAGTACTATTTATATAATGCAAGAGTACAACAACATTTTGAAGTAAGTGACACAGACACACTCCATGTATTATACCTTTATTAATTACATTACACACTTTTCTAGAGGGTCTGTCATTTATTTGATATTACAGTGCATGCAGAAGACTTATTCAAGATGAATTATACCTTTATTAATGGGTTATAACACTCTTTTTCAGGCTCTTTCACTTATTTTATATAACAGTACATGCAGAGAAATTATTCAGGGCATTTTATGCCTTTATTATTGGGCTACAACACTTTTTTTCAGGCTCTCTCACTTATTTTATATAACAATACATGCAGAATAATTACTAATCTGCCTGGTGGCGCAGCCTTAGCAGCCTATCTGCATAGGCTTGCTGATTCGCAGCACGGACACCTGCAGCTGTGAAGTAAATGTAGGGATATTGAGATGTACCTGTCCATTATATAGACTACAATAGCTATTCTTACATACTCCATTCCATGGCTACCTACTCAGTAGTGGGGCATTTTCCATCCCATGGGCCTACTGTATCCACTGGTTCAGTTGGTCCTGCTTCCATCTGTTTAGGTCTGCCTGGTGGTGTCTGACCTGCTTACCAGTCCGAGGGACGCCTGTGGCACTGGTGAGATCAAGTGCTAGACGGTTCCAAGCCTCCGCTTTGTACTCCGTGCCTTGGAACTGGCCCTGCAGGAGTCTTGCATCATGATGATGGACAAGGAGCCAAACCATCAGTTTTGACTCCTCAATGCCCCACCGTTGCGCTCGAAAACGAGAGCCCTCTCCAGCACCGTCCATTCTGACTGCAGATGGGAGCTACAACCAGTTATGGCGATTATTCCCACCTATGGGGCTTAAATATGGCTCATTTCCTGCACTTATTTGTGATTGGCCAGTTTTGAAAATCCTCAGCTGAGTGCAAACCTGCTTAGCACTGAGTAAACTCTCATTAATATGTATATGTATGTCGACAGTGCATGAACAGCAAAAGCTGTCACGGCTTAGTGGTTCTGTACTTTGATTATAATGCACAGTATCCCGGGTTCGAAGCCTGTCATTGCTTTTTATTTTACTACTGGCCTGACCGGCTAGGAGGTGTGGCTATGTTTAGCCAACTTTGCTCTACTTTGCCCAACATTGCTCTATGTTGCCCGACATTGCCCAACGTTGCGCTAGTTGGCGCGGTGCGCAGATCCACACAAACATGTTTTGTATGTGCGAGTTGGCGTGATGCGCAGCTCAGTGCAATGCCATTGCGCTAGCTAAAGCAGTGCTAAGCTATGGGCAATTATTCGTAAATGTGCTTAATACTGGTAAACGTTGCTTAGCAGTGCTTCACATTGCTTAAGAAAGGTTACTTATGCATTCATTAGTATGCATGACCGTTTCACCTTCTTATATATATTTAAAATATCGTTCACTACTACATAGGCCATTTCAATGCATTTTAATAGCATTTAAAAGGTAAATGTCAGGAATTATTTTTATGCACAGATTTCCTAATGAAAATGGAAAGGGGAGTGGTGGGACTCGAACCGGGAATGCCGCCTCTTTGTGCGAAGGCTCTACCACTATGCTATTGCAATTTGGCTTAATTTGCATATTAGTAGTTTATTATCCTCTTCGATGTCTAAACTGCTTACTGTACCTAAGCAACGGGCACACTCGCGCACACACACACAAATACGGGCAGCGATTTTGGGAATAATAAAAAAAAAATTGTTTGACATTTTATTTCATTTGTACAGGGGTTTTGAATGTGGGGGAGTGTAGTGTTGGGGGTATACACATTTGAGTGGACTCGCTCATATCTGCTGACATTTTCAGATTTAGGCACTTGCAGGGCCGTGGATGTTTGGACTGCTCGGCAGTCTGACATGCCCCCTGCACTCCTACATGGTCCGTGTTAGCCTTAGAGTTGAGTCAGCATGCCCTCATGAATATGCATGGTGCGCTGATGTCATACTCTTAGGCGGCCGTTTCCGAGTAAGCCTTCATTGGTCTTACACGGAGGATTACTGAATCCCCCCATTCTTATTTGTCATTGTTATATATGTTTTTTTCTGCCTGTTTAGAACTGAGTGGCAAAAGTTTAAATGTGACCGTCATATATAAGGGGACTCTGAAATGGATGGTTCTTAAACATTTTTAGTTGGATGGTGTTTCTTGCATTGTATTGGACTGCATGCATGGATTTGTAATGCTGTGTTGGTGTTAGTGGATACTAAGAAATTAAGATTGATCGTTTGTGATTCAAAATAGTAAACTATTTTACAAAATGGCTTGTCTGAGGGCTGGTGGATACTTAATGTTACTTCATGGAGCACTTTGAGTTTCTTTGCTGGTTATTAATTTGTTTCAATTTGCTTAATGCTTTTCAGCATGATGTACTAGCATCTACACCCTCATTAGCTTCCAGGAAGTCTGATATGGATTCATAGGTTCATAGTTATATACAATGTTAATGGCTACCAAGGCCTTTATAAGCCTAGCCAAACAATTCAACCCAATTGTGTTTCCTTGTAACATCTGTACCTTAATTGGACGGGATGTTTGTTAAAAAATCCCTCCCTGGCTTGGCACCCATGTCTCTGATAGACACAAACAACCAGTGAATGGTTCATCTCCCAGGCCCCTGCTTGTAAATATTTAATCTCCCAAGCCTCTGCTTACACTTATCAAGGGTATCAGAACTTGTCAGAGATTTGGGATGCATGGCTAAGCTAAAAAAGGCTCTTGTGGTTATTAGCCTAGTAAACACCTATGAATCAATGAACCTATGAAGATGGATAAGTTAATTAGGAGAATATTTTAGTTAGGAGGTTGCTAAAAAGTTATGTGGGGGGGTTATGTTAGTTAGGGAATGTTGACCTCCATCTGTAACAGACATGGGGGCTAGCATGGGGATGAATTTATGATTACCCATCAAATGTTAGTTTGGGAATGTTTGCTGTTGGCCTGTATCTATAAGAAACATGGGGCCAGCCCAGGGAGGAATTTATAGGTTCATAGGTTGATACTAGGCTATATGCCCTAGGGCATTTATCAGCCTAGCCAGAGTGTGTTTGGCTTTCGCCACCCCTTAAAAAATGGGTTTTACTGTGCCCTTTTTAGGTTAGTTTACTGTGCCTCTGTCTACTAGTGACACAGAAGTGATCCCCGGGGTGAACCTACGATCTCCCATCCAATCGTCAAGATTTCTCTTGAAGAGAGTCAGCGAGGGGCTCTGCCTGATATGGACTGGGATTCTATTCCAGAGTGCTGGGAGCCACTGGGTCACAAATCTGTCTCTCCAGCATGTCCTATTAATTTCTGTGTTGAGATTCAAGTCCCTTGAGCATGTTTCTCTAGTGGATTTGGAATTTTTGAGGTGGAGCATGTCCATTAATTCTGGGTTGGAAATGGCTTTATACGTCAGGCACAGATCGCCTCTAAGCAGGTGGTATGCAACTGAGTAGAGTGGGAGTTTCCTTACCCTGGCAGCATAGGTCATCTGTTTGAGACCCTTGATCCTCTTGGTGATGTACTTTTGTGGTCTTTCCAGTTGCTGCAGGTGTTGCATAAGGTACATCCCAAACGGGACATTGTATTCAATTATGGGCCTGATGAGAGATGACAGATGAGTAAAGGGGCACAATGACCTCCTTTGATCTAGATGTGAACTCTTTCATGATAAGGTGGGCTACATAGAAGGTCTTTTTAACCACTTTGGCAATGTGGTTGTCAAAGAAGAGATTACTATCAACTTGGGTTCTCAGGTCCCTAATTACTTCCTCCGTACTTAATGGATTACCGCCTATGTGGTAGTTTGTGGGCACTTTGTTTTTCCCAAAGGGGATGACTATACACTTCTTGGCATTTAGTTTTAGGCAATGGCTTTGGCCAGTTGTCCGTCTCTGTGAGACCCTTCTGGAGGATGCCTGTGTCAGCTGGAGAGTCGATTATGGCACCCAGTTTGCAGTCATCCACGAACGTGGTCAGCCATAGTCCTCCCGTGTTGGCCTGTACCTCTGAAAAATATATACCGAACAAGAGCGATCCCAGGACTGAGCCCTGTGGGACGCCACTTGTAACAGGTTTAGAGTCTGACATGGCTCCCGCAATTCTGACCATGTGCGTTCTGTACTTGAGCCAGTTTGCAACCCATCTTATGACACAGGGGTTAATATTTAGGCTGGAGAGCTTATCTATGATGCCAGAGTGGGGTATGGTGTCGAAGGCTTTTGCAAGGTCCAGGTAGGCTGTGTGGACTACCTTCCCTTCATCTATGGTCTTGGTGACTGTTTCAAAGAAGTCTACCAGGTTCAAGAGGCAGGATCTGTCCTTACAAAGCCAAATTGTGTAGGATCTAGCATCTGTAGTTCACCAATGTCTTTGTTTATGAGTTCCATGATGATCCACTCCATAGCTTTGCAGACCAGGCTAGTCAGGCTTATGGAGCGATAGTTTCCAGGGTCCTTTGAGGCACCACCTTTGTGGAGTGGGACCACTGCTGCTGAACGCCATTCCTTGGGTACATATCCTGTAGTAAGGCTGAGATTGAACAGTAACCTAATATGAGGTTTTAGCTCTTCTTGGAGCTCATGTAGGATGCAGCCCGGTACACCATCCGGTCCCATTGATGCTGTGTTTTTTGCTTTGGAGAGGGCAGCTTTCACCTGAGCATCTGAGATGACATGGAGACAACTCTCTGCTGGGATACATATTTGCTCTTTTGGGGGGGGGCAGAAGTTTGCACTGAACCTATCTGCCATGATGTTGGCAATGTCTGTGGGTTCAGTGTATTTTTTGTCATTTTGGACTAACTCTGAACATATCTGGGAGTTGCCACCTAGGTTTGTAACATAACTAAAGAAGGCCTTGTGGTTATCTTTAGTGTCTTGTGCAATTTTTCTCTCGAAGCTGGCCTTGGAAGATTTTATGAGGGACCATAGTTTTTTGCTAGTACTGATCAGTGATGCTTTCTTATTGAGGGATTTTGCTCTATCCTGCAGTAGCTTCCTCCTTTTGTTGTAAAGCTTATTTATGGCAGTGGTCCACCAGACAGGATGCCTGCCTTTGGAGGATTGGGTCTTGGTTTTATTAGGGATTGCATGATCCATTCCCGAAGATGTCCATAGAATGTGTTTATAAAGGATTCTGCAGTTTGAGCCGTAGTTTCCACTAGCCTAGGGGCTTTGAGTGAATTCACCTCGGTTTTGAGAAGTGTGAAATTAGCCTTGGAGAAGTTTTTTATTATGGTTTTCTGGGGTGGTGGTGGGGTTGGGATGTGGATGTCCAGCGAGATTAATTTGTGGTCTGATATTACCAATGAGTGGTGTACCTCTGGTGCAGAGCATAGAGCCCCCATGTTTGTGATGATCAGGTCCAGTATGTTTTCCCCTCTTGTAGGCATGGTGACCAGTTGTTCCATAGCATTTGAGTTTATAAATTCTAGGAACCTCTGGGCTAGGCTGTTGGGGCTTGAGTAGTGCTCCCAGTCTATGTTTGGGTAGTTGAAGTCACCCAATATAAAGGAATTTGGAGAGACCTTCATATTCTCCAATGTTTTCAGGAAAGCCATGTGAGGTTCCAGAGTCTGGGATGGTGGTCTGTAGCAGGCTACAAACTGAAAGGCAGTTTTGCCCACTGTTAGTTGCACATGGATGGTTTCCGATGCTTCGTGCAGTGCCACTAACCTGGAGATGTGGGTATCCTTGATGAATATGGATACTCCCCCTCCTTTTGTGATTCGGTCAGAGTTTTGGGGCCGAAAAGCATGGTATGAGGTATAACCTGGTAGTGTTGGGGTGCTCTCAGGAGCCTTGAACCAGGTCTCTGTTACTGCACAGACATCGATATTCTCCATGCTAAGGAGAGCTTTGAGTGTTTGCATTTTGAGGTTTAGACTTCTGGCATTGAATAGCATTACCCTTAGTTTATTTTTCCTTGTGTTGTCTATGGAGGTGGGTTTGTCTTTTGAGCCTTGCCTAAAAAAGGCACTATGGGAGTGGCAAGAGCCTTTGCCAGTATTCGAAAGCCCAGAGGTGACAGGTGCAATCCGTCCCTAGTGAAGCAACGTGGCTTGTCGCGCATGTCATCCCAGGCTGACAGACACTGGATCCCCTTTGAATGACACCAGAACTTTAGCCAATTATTAAAATTGATAATTTTTTCTTTATACTGTGGCATCATTTTTGGTGAGGTTAAGATGCTACTCAAGGTCAGGGTCATACCTGTCTGGGCTACATGATCTGAGAGCTCCTCTAGGTCTCTTTTCATGTAGTCCAGGGAGGTACGGCTCAGGTCATTTACATCAGCATTGACAATGACCGAGTCATATTTGTACTTGCTCTGGTGTGACCTAAGTGCTTGTGTTATATGGTGGATCCTGGCGCCCGACAGGCAGCTCACCGTGACCTTCTCCTTGTTCAGCCTGGTGAGTGGGACGTCAGTGTGCCTGACAATAGAGTCACCTATTACAAGTGTATCAGGTGTGTTGTTTGGCCTTAAGGGCTGTGACTGTTTGGCACACTGATTTTGTGAAGTATGTGTTTTACTTTTTTTGTTTTGGGGAAGAGGTTGCTTGGATGTCTGCTTTGGAGGTCTCTGCTGCTTAGTCAGATTTGTATTTAGAGCCTCCGAGTATGTTTTAGTGTGTTTATGTGTTTGGTTTGATGATGTGGTAGGTCTATGTGCGACTGGATTTGTGGTGTGTATGGTTACCTTCTCCTCCTGACTGGCTGCACCAGTACTGCATGAGAGAGCTTAGTCTCCAGCTTGGCTATATGGTTGCATCTCTCGCATATATTAGTATTTGTTGGGAGGAGGAGAGGGTTGTCTGTGTACATGAGGCAGTTGTAACCTTGCCTCAGGATTCCCAGATTCACCAGCTGGACTGGAGAGAAAACTAGCAACTGACCTTTGGACATGCTGGTATAGTACAAGTAATTCCTTTAAGGCTGACAAAAAGGACCAATAGGGGACGAGTACTCCAAGGGAGTATATGAGGAGGTAGTGCTATTAGTATATTAGTGCTAACTTAAATAATTGCTTGTAAGAGCAAGTGCTAGGTTAAATGAGTCTTTACTTGAGAGATAGAGCAGATCTAAGGGAAAAAGTTAAGAGCAGACTTTGTGGAGCCAAGAATGGTTTAAGCCTGGTTAAGCAGCGCTGCCTGATGCTGCGCTATGCTCAAAATCACACAAAACCGTGCCAAAATGGGTTTTTATACAGGGAACTTAAAAGAGCTAGAAATTAGCCCAAAATGACCAATAAACTACAAGATTCTTGTGCTGAGGTCACTTCTCCAGGGACAGATAGGCTGCTCAAAGCTCCCCACTCCCACTGGTGAACAAAGAAGCTTCCTTCTATCCAAGTAAGGAAATGGGCAACACAGGAACTATTCTAAAGTCCAGAATACAGCAATGCCTGTATTAGGGACTATTCTATGTCAGGAAAGGCGGGAAACAAGGATATTTTTTTGTTTTTTTTTTCTTTTTTAACAGAACAAACAGCAGAAAAAGTACAGTAAAATCTTTACACAGACTAGCGCACTTGAGTGAGCAGCCTCAACAGTTAAATTCAAACAAACAAACTTTTAAAAGTGCAGGTATTGGAAATCACAAAAAACAAGATTAAAACAGGCAAAAGAGCAGATTAAACTCACTTTTCAGTGAGGAAAGACAGTCGCACAGGTAATAGCAGTAAAATATACTTTAATCTTGGAAGCAGTCACTCTTTTCATTTCTCTGCTGCTAGCACCACTCAGCAGGACCACGAGGAGCTGTTGCTGAGTAGGAACAAGCGAAAAACTGTGCCAAAGTGGCTTTTTATACAGGGAACCTAAAATAGCTAGAAATTAGCCCAAAACGGCCAATAAACTACAAGATTCTTGTGCTGAGGTAACTCCTCCAGGGACAGATAGGCTGCTCAAAGCTACCCACTCCCATTGGTGAACAAAGAAGCTTCCTTCTACCCAAGTAAGGAAATGGGCAACACAGGAACTATTCTAAAGTCCAGAATACAGCAATGCCTGTATTAGAGACTATTCTATGTCAGAAAAGGTGGGAAACAAGGATTTTTTTCTTTTTTAACAGAACAAACAGCAGAAAAAGAACAGTAAAATCTCAACACAGGCTAGCACATTTGAGTGAGCAGCCTCAACAGTTAAATTCAAACAAACTTTTAAAATTGCAGGTATTGGAAATCACAAAAAACAAGCTTAAAACAGGCAAAAGAGCAGATTAAACTCGCTTTTCGGCAAGGAAAGACAGCCGGACAGGTAATAGCAGTGAAATATACTTAAATCTTGGAAGCAGTCACTCTTTTCGTTTCTCTGCTGGTAGCACCACTCTGCAGGACCACGAGGAGCTGTTCCTGAGTAGGAACAAGTGAAAAACCACGCCAACGTGGGTTTTTATACAGTGAACTTAAAAGAGCTAGAAATTAGCCCAGAACAGCCAATAAACTTCAAGATTCTTGTGCTGAGGTCACTCCTTCAGGGACAGATAGGCTGCTCAAAGCTCCCCACTCCCACTGGTGAGCAAAGAAGCTTCCTTCTATCCAAGTAAGAAAATGGGCAGCACAGGAACTATTCTAAAGTCCAAAAAACAGTAATGCCTGTGTAAGGGACTATTCTACGTTAGGAAAGGCGGGAAACAAGGATATATATTTTTTTCTTTTTTAACAGAACAAACAGCAGAAAAAGTACAGTAAAATCTTAACACAGGCTAGTGCACTTGAGTGAGCAGCCTCAACAGTTAAATTTAAAGAAACAAACTTTTAAAAGTGCATGCATTGGAAATCACAAAAAACAAGCTTAAAACACGCAAAAGAGCAGATTAAACTCGCTTTTCAGTGAGGAAAGATGGTCACACAGATAATAGCAGTAAAATATACTTAAATATTGGAAGCAGTCACTCTTTTTGTTTCTCTGCTGCTAGCACCACTCTGCAGGACCACGAGGAGCTGTTGCTGAGTAGGAACAAGAGAAAAACTGCGCCAAAGTGGGTTTTAATACAGGGAACTTAAAAAAGCTAGAAATTAGCCCCAAAATGGCCAAACAACTGCAAGATTCTTGTGCTGAGGTCACTCCTCTAGGGACAGATAGGCTGCTCAAAGCTCCCCACTCCCACTAGTGAACAAAGAAGCTTCCTTCTATCCAAGTAAGGAAATGGGCAACACAGGAATTATTCTAAAGTCCAGAATATAGCAATGCCTGTATTAGGGACTATTCTAGGTCAGGAAAGGTGGGAAACAAGGATTTTTTTTGTTTTTTTTTCTTTTTTAACAGAACAAACAGCAGAAAAAAGTACAGTAAAATCTTAACACAGGCTAGCGCACTTGAGTGAGCAGCCTCAACAGTTAAATTCAAACAAACAAACTTTTAAAAGTGCAGGTATTGGAAATTACAAAAAACAAGCTTAAAATAGGTAAAAGAGCAAATTAAACTTGCTTTTCGGCGAGGAAAGATGGTCACACAGGTAATAGCAGTAAAATATACTTAAATCTTGGAAGCAGTCACTCTTTCCATTTCTCTGCTGCTAGCACCAATCTGCAGGACCACGAGGAGCTGTTGCTGAGCAGGAACAATGATTTCCCATCCAATGGTCATGGTTATATTTGAATAGGATTAGGGATGGAGTCTGCTTCACATGGATGTGGAGCCTATTCCACAGCATGTGGATTCTTTTAAACGCATGTTGTAAGCAAAATTCAAATTGCTGAATCTAGTGTTTCTGGTGGTGCCCATTTTGCAGATTTGCAAAAGCTCCATCAGGGCTGGATCCAAGGAAGCCTTTTATGCTAAGCCTAGATCTCCTCTCACCAACCTGTAGGAGACCGAGTATAGAGACAAGGCTGTAGAGCAATCTGTATAGGACAATGTGTTAAACCTTGGATTCTCTTGGTAAGGAATCTCTGTGAGTATTACATCTGTTGCATATGTCTAGTCAGGTACATGACAAAGGGGGCATTTTACTTAATGATGGGTCTGATAAGGGTCAAACAAAGTGGTACTATAGCTTCCTTGAACCTGGATGACATACCCTTACTTATAATTTGGGAGACGTAGAATGATTTTCTTACTACCTTGGCTCCATGTTAGTCAAAGAACAGATTACTGCCTACATATGTTCCCAGATCTCTAACTACCAGGTCATCTCCTTGGGGTGTCTTCTCAATGGAGTAATTTGCCTGGGTGGACATCTTCCCAAAAGGCAGTATAATGAACTTCTTTGCATTGAGTTTTAATCCATGGCTTTGGCACTAGACATTTGTCAGTATTAGACCCTATTGCAGGATGCTAGTGTCATGTGGAATTTATGATAGTTCCCAGTTTGCAATCATCTGCAAAAGTGGTGAGCCAGATGCCCTTGACATTAGTCTTGACTTCTGAGCAGATGATGACAAACAGGATCAGGCCTAGCATGGAGCCCTGTGGTACTCCACTGATGACCTGCCTCTTAGTGGAGGTGTTTTCAGCAATCCTGACTTCTTGCATTGTATCTGTGAGCCAGCTGTCAGTTAGGGTTACCACCTGTCCCACATTTTGAGGGACAGTCCCTCTTTGGGCAGTTGTGTCCTGCAAAAAATTTGAAAAAATGGCAAATGTCCTGAGATTTTAGGGCAACAATATTTCCTATATTTTCTTTAATAGTTGCATAAAACAATTATTTTGTATCTGAAACACCTGAATAGTATAAGAGACAGAATAAGCAGCTCAAATGCTACAAGAATAAGCTTTTACTTTTGGCAAAAAAAGTGAAGTTTTGTCCTTTGTACTGGCCATGGGTATGTTTTGCCCTGCAAAATCTGACGTTTATACAAAAAAGTCCCGCTTTGGCCATTTGAAAAGGTGGCAACCTTACTGTCAATCCAATGAGCAATGTAGGGATTTATGCCTAGTTCAATGAGTTTGTCGACAACTTCTGACTGGGATATTATATCAAACACCTTAGTTAGGCTTAGGTAGGTGGTATGTACTGCTTTCTCTTTATTTCATTTCTATTTTACATTTGTTTAGCGGGAAAGTCAGACTGGACATAGGTCCATTTTCAGCGGAGGCCTGGGGAGAAAAGCTCCACATTACAATACATTACATGAGAGTAAAAAGAAGTAGAACATACATACATATGATGTATATACACATCAGGACAACATGCTGGTGATTAACAAACATACATATAGCATATATACACACAACAGGACATCATGCTAGTGATTAACATTTCTTACAGTAGACAATCAGAGGTACATCTTTTTTTTTTTTTTTTTTTGCAGTTATAAGTTTTGTAAGGTAAATGTATACAGGTTTGGAAGCTTTCAGGGGAGAAACTGTTTATACATAGCTATACCCTGACAAATTATCTTGGTATGGATTAGCCTGGTGAGTGGCATGAGCATAGCCAGTTACTTAGATAGTGGGTTTTCAAGAGTTTTTTTAATTGACTAAAGGAGGTGATATAAGTTATTTGGCTTGATAGTGTGTTCCAGGTGTTGGCAATGGTGTTGGCAAAGAGGGACTTATCAGCTTTGTGTTTATGTTTGATGACAGTTATGAGGTTCTGGTTACTAGACCTTAAGGCTCTAGAGGGAATGTGGGGCTGAATTAGGTGCTGAAGTGCTGGAGTTATCTCCGGAAGGTAGTAGAGTTTGTGCACTATAGGGTTGATTGAGTAGAAGTACATGAGGCAACCCAAGCCAGTTGAGTTGCTTAAGTGATAGACAGTGGTGGGACCTATATGAGGCTTCAGTAGCAAACTTGGCAATCTTGTTGTAGCAAGATTCTATTTTATTTAGATCAGTTTGGTGGAGATTGGTCAAGTTGGAAGAGGCATAGAGGAGGGTGGATAGAAGATGAGTCCTTGCGATGGTTACTTTGGTGTGGTTTGTCATAAACTGTTTGTTACTGTAGAGGAGACCAAGTTTTTTATAACTTTCTTAATGGTTTGTGCTATGTGGATGTCGAACTTCAGGTTATTGTCTATTCCTACACCTAGCAGTTTAGTGTGTGTGTGGTTGGACTCATTTGAATGTTTTCTTTGGAGCTAATGGTGAAATTATTATTTAGGGGAGGGGCTCTGCCAGGGCTGAAAAGAATTTGTTTGTTTTTTTGGGATTAAGAAGAAGTTTGATGTTAGTGAACCAAGTTTCTGCAAGGTTGAAGTTATTTTGGGTAAGGGTTTGCAGTTCACTAAGGGTAGGGGCAGCCCATATGAGGGTGGTGTCATCTACATATTGTACTATTGAGGCAGTGGGAGAGGATGAAGAGATCTAATTAGTAAATAGAGAGAACAGCAATGGGCCAAGGATGGATCCCTGAGGGATTCCTATGGTTACTGGTAACAGGGGGGACATTTGGCCCTGCCATAGGACTGCTTCCTGACAGGCAGATAAGTAGCTGTTGAGCCATGATATAGTGGAGGGACTTATATTTAGGGTGGATAGGGTATCAAGAAGCAGACTGTGATTTACCATGTCAAAGGCTTTTGATAGGTCTAAGAATATGGAAGAAACAAATAGACCCTTGTTTCTGTGGGGGTTAACTATGTTGGTGAATGATTGTAGTGCTGTTGTGGTGTTATGGGAAGGTCTAAAGCTATGCTGGGATATGGCAAGTAGGTTGTTATTCTGGAGGTACTGTATTAGTTGAGTATGAACAACTCTTTCTAATATTTTGGATAAAGGTGATAGGATTGCTATTGGGCAATAGTTGGTGAGCTCTAAGGAGTTGCCTCCTTTGTGCAATGGAATTATATATGATGTTTTTGATGAGGTGGGGACTTTGCATTCTGAGAGAGATCTGTTTATGAGAATAGAGACAGGATAGGCTATAGCTTCAGCTGAGATCTGAAGGAAGTCTGCTGGCAGCCTATCAGCTGCTAGAGTGGTTGGTTTAAGTTTACCAAGGAGTTTAGCTATTGATTTGGTGGATACAGAGTGGAGGTGAAAATTGGAGCTATTGTTTTGTATATTGGGGTGGGTTGGTGTAGTTGTTGGTGTGGGGCTGCTAGTACTATTTTGGGCATTGACAAGGTTCTGGATTGTTTTGGTAAATATGGTAATTTCCATGATAATTCATTCCATTGCTTTGCATTTTAGACAGGTCAGATTAATAGGCTTGTAGTTTTTGGGATTAGTTGATGGTTCGCCCTTGTGATTTGGGATAACCATTGCTGCCCTCCATATGCTTGGCACGTAGTCTGTTTTGAGGTTGAAGTTAAAAAGTAACTCAAGTGGTACAGATAGGTCATGTTTCAGGCTATTTAGGATGTAACCTTTGATATTGTCAGGTCCCATTAAGGGTGTGGTTTTAGCCTTAGTGAGTGCTGCTAGGACCTGCTCCCTGCTGATATTAGGGGGTATTATGCTGTTAGGGATTTCACAAGGAATGGTAGGGGGAATGGGGGGGGGGGTGAAGTCTGAGCTGAATTTATTTGCCAATAGATTTGCTATGTCACTCTGCTCAGTGAAGGTGGTACTATTTAATACCAATTCTGCACACTGTTGAGCCTTACCTGTGAGGTTTAGGACATAGCTGTTGAACACATTGTGGTTGTCTTCTGCATGGGAAGCTGTGTTGAGCTTCTAATTGGCCTTGTTCGATTTAACTAGTCTGCTTAGTTTCCTGTTTAGTTTAATTAGTGAGCTCTTGTCATTATGAGAGTTGCGCTTTCTGACTTTGGCCATGACTTTTTTTCATTTTGTTATATATCTTGTTATGAAAATGGATTCCATCATAGTGGCGTGTTTATGGGGTTTATTTTGGACTTATTCCATACAGCAACATCTATGCAGCCATTTGCACATTTGCACAGTGTGAATAATTCTGAACAGACTGTTGTGAACTCTGGGTTAGGCGGGACACTGAATTTTGACATACTGTCACTTAATAGGCTGTGGTTTGCTTTAGAATAGTTTGTAACTTTACCGGGTTTTTCTGAGTTTTCCAAGTTGATTTTTATTTTGAATGAGATTGATTTATGATCCGACCATGTGATATGGGGCGGGGGGGGGGGGTGGATACAGTACTCTCCCATATCGGCGAGAATTAGGTCCAGTATGTTTGAACATTGCCCTACATGAACTATGACAGGCATCACTCTAGCAGGGGCACTTTTTCAGTATTTATTTATTTATTTATTTTTTGTAGTAAAGAAATGGTTTCTTTAAATTATGTTGAATGAATACAGAAAAAACTAAAGGGTAAGCCAAATTGTGAGAAAAATGAAGAAAAAAGTAACCTGCATGGTGTAGGTAGACCAAGATGGGGGCACTAGGTTGTGTGTATGGGGGGGCACTGTAGAACCCTTTTGCCTATGACAAGAGCCCTGGGTAAATTGTTTGTTTGCCTTATGGACTTTGTTTTTGGGGCTTCATTGGGTGTAGCATTATGAAGGATGTCTGTGTTGCATTTGCTGAAGGCTTTAAAGGTTGCTGAGGATAGGTGCTTCTGTTTGTAGGCATAGTAGGTTTTTGAGGTATGGTCAGATTGTTTTTTAGTTCCTCAATATAAGATGGTCTGTGCGTGTGGACACTATGTGTGAGGGATATTGTGTGTGTTTTCTTGGCAACCTTGTTTGTATGGGAGATTTTTGCCTCCAAGGAAATTCTGTATGTATATTTCTTATACACTGTGTTGGTTTCTTTAAGGATTAAAAAGCTGTCTGTGAACATGACACAATTGCTACTTTGTCTCAGGATGCCCATATCTACCAAACTGCCTATGGAGAGATTTGAAAATTACATATCCATGTTGTCCAGACCTGTATTAGGGTGGGTATTAGGTTTAGAGAACTGTATTTTACAGAGGTCTCCTGGGGTGGTCACTAGAGTTTGGACTAGAGTTGAATAGTGCTAGGATATAGTATTATATAGTACTAAGATATTGTATTAGTACTATCTGATATGCAAGCTAGCTGCTCTGAACCTAACTCCATGCAATGTACCACTAGATAGCAGGTTACAGTCCTAGTACTAGTTTTATAGGTAAACCTGACTGTCGAGACACTTGCATCTGTACAGGACACTGGCAACTGCTGCTGCTCACTGTGCAGCTCTGTGCAAATACACTTAAATTATAGCAGCAGGAATGAAAGTAAAATCAAACTCCTGAGCTGTCTTGCCAATAAACAATTGCACTTTGAGCACTTCCCAGCTCAGATAGACGAGGTAAACACCTTCTGCCTCATGATGGATGACCTTAGTCCTTTTAATGTAAAAACACAGGAAAAAAGGACATAGGGTCTATATTTATAAACCTTGCAAAATACCTTTGACTTGGCAAACCATTGCCTTCTGGTGCATCATTTGTTTCACACTGGAAGGGGTCCAAATGGCGAGATGATAAAATCAGCAAGCTGAGGAGAGTAATATTACTGGAATTGAATTCTTCCTCAAGTATTGGTGAATATCTTCATGAGGTGGACCCTGTTTTTTTACAAAATCTCACCAAGGTGACACTAATATATAGACTGTATTTTATATAGCGTATATCATGGACAGAAGTAGATTAAAAAATAAAAAAAGACAGCTGGGTGTACAAGTCCCAAGATAAAAAGTACCCAATCCTGGAAGGTGCACTGGTTCCAGGACTGGAAAAATGACAGTGTAGAATCTTCAAGACACAGAAACAGTTCTACAATGGGGTTAGGCCAAGCTCAGTGGGAGGATGGCCCCATTTTATAGAAGAAAGTAGTGGGCACAAAAGTCACAAAAACTGATAAGCCAAAAAAAACCAGCCATAAAGATGATAGACTGGATTACTGAGGATAAGAAAAAAAGTATGCATTTTACTATTATGCAAGAATCCCATAATTTCCAGACAGAATACATACAAAAAAATTAAGAAATAAGTTAGAGGAAATTAAAATACTTGCACAAAAAAAAACTGCAACTTCAAATGCAAATTTGTGTTCATTAATGCAACAGATTTATGAAAAACATTATACAGACCTTGAACCATTTGGAAAAAGAAGCAACTGAGGAAGAACAAAAATATAAAGAACAAAATCTACAGAATTTTGAAAAGTATAAAAAATACATATGGACAATGGGAAAGAAAGAGAGATCTGATATGTTGCAATATTTATGCAAAGGAGAAAGCCAAATTAATGAATACAAGAAAAACATCCCCGAAGATATTTGAAGAGAAATACAGGCAAAGGCACCCATATATGGAACATTTCACAATACAACAAATAAGATCAAAAAGAGGGCACACAGAACAGATTAGTAAGGTAGAAGTTAAACAGAATAGAAGCAGAAGTTACGGAATACCTGCAAAGTGAAAAATTTAGTGTAGAAAGTCAAACACAGGTTATATCACAGCATGATGGAACAATGAGTCCCCCAAGTAAGGAGAAACAGGAGGAGCAGGAGACATCTGAAGAAGAACTATGCACATGGGAAAGAAAAAGAGATTGAATATGGTGCAATATTTATGCAAAGGAGAAAGCAAAACTAATCAGTACAAAAAGAGCAGCACCAAAGATATTTGAAAAGAAATACAGGCAAAATCATCTGGATATGGAAAATTTTACAAAATAAAAATAAGAAAACAAAGAGGGAAAGTAGCAAGGAGGATTAATAATGGAGAAGTTAAAGAAATAGAAACTGAGGTTATGAATTACCTGCAAAGTGTAGGATTTAGTGTAGAAAAACTAACTCTGATAACACCACAGCAGGATAAAAAAATGAATCCCTGAATTAAGAAGAAATTAGTGGAGTGGGAAACATCTGATCAGTTGCCACATGAAGATACTATGGATCCTTCAGCAGCAAACCAGTATAAAAGTTCAACTGAAGTTGCACAGCAAGGAAATGAACAGGAAACTGTGACACATTCAATGTTGTGAAGTGATAGGTCAGTCAGTTCCCATATGAAAGATTAATGGATATGCAAGTTTGTGAGGAATGCCCAGAGGAAATGGAGAACAAAGAATGTGCCTTCAAATTTGGAAGACAATGATCTAGGGGAAGAGTTGTTTGATTTAATAGAGATGGATAGACATATTAAGATCAATGAAATAAACAGACTACGGAAAGTCAATAAGACGCAAAATGCTAGAAATTTGACAAAACAAATGAACAAAGTAATCAGGACTGTTCATAGAAATTCATGCAATATATTAGAAGTACATTGGATATCTTACTGTGCAGCTAAATTAATAACAGTAAAATCTTACCACAAAAAACAAATGGCAGTAAAGGAAAGGAAGGGGAAAAAATCAAATGCTATCATGGAAGTATCAAATAGAGAAAACTATAAAGTAGTTAAGACAAGAAGTGTTAATCTTAGAAGAGTACAGAAGAAGGAACGGATCAACAAAAATAACCAGAAGGATTGATGTGATAAAAGCAATGTGCAGTATCAAAACAGAACAAGCACCATCATACATTATTGCAAATAATAAACAAAAAATATCAGCTCCAGTAGAAAAACTTGGATGATCCGCAGATAAATATAAAGGAAAGGTACAAAATAAGCAATTTATTGATGACCCAAACAAGTTTTATAGAGAAATGGAAAATAAGGCAAAAGGAATTGAAACACCACAAAAAAAAAAAGAAAAGAAAAAGGCACATTTTGGAGAAATGTCTATGAAGATCCTGTGGAACATAACAAAGATGCTGAATAGATAGAAGGAGTAAAAGAAAGAATAAGAAGTTCAAATGCACAGGATATGAAATGGGATGAAATAACAGCCATAGAAACTGAAACAAAATGAAGAAAAGCTCCTAAATGGAAACTGCCAGACTCATATGCAGTACTTAACTTTTGGGTAAAATTATTAACATCTTCACATGAAGATTTAGCCATGAGTAAGAACTATTTATATGTGCACCCCAAACAGATGCCAACCTGGTTAACAACAGGAAAAACAGTACTCCTTAAGAGTGAACCTTTAAGCTATCCTAAAAACTGTAGACCAATAGCTTGCCTTCTGATGATGCATAAACTTCTCCTTTTGGCTGCTGCCATTAGGGGTCTCCACAGTAGATCATTGGTCCTCAGAACGAGTGGCAGTAGAGTTTTATGGTGTTAAGTTGCCAGTCCAGCACCCAACATTCCTCAGAAGGCACACACACATGCATGCACTCACACCTATGGCCAATTTAAAATGTCTAATCCACCTGGAGCATGTCTTGGGAATGTGGAAGGAAACCAGAGTAAACCCACATGAAGACAGGTAGCACTCTGCACAGAAGACATCCCAGCCGAGAATTGAACTGGAGAATCTCTTGCTGTCAGGTGACAACTCTAACACTAACAACCACTGTGCAGCTCCTGATGATCTATAAACTATACACTGAAAATTATGCCAATAGAGTTTATAGTCATTTAGAAGAAAATGCAATCATGGCAATAGAAAAAAAAGTCATATGGAACAAAATATCATTTGTTGTTAAATAAAGTCATAATGGAGAACTGTAAAAAGGGAAATAATCTAAATATTGCATGGATAGACTCCTAAAAAGCATTTTACAACATCCCATATTCATGGATAAAACAGTGCTTACAAATGTATAAGATACACCCTATACTGACTGATTAAATTCTAGCAAGCATGAAACAGTGGCAAGCCACTTTGCAGTTATGCCATGATAAAGGACAAGTTATTATTCCATGGATAAAAATTCAAAGGGAGTAACCCAGAGTAACTCTTTGTCACAGTTGCTCTTCTGTCTTGCCCTTAACCAACTAAGCTGTCTATTTCACAGATTAGGTCATGGCTACAGTTTGGCTCCCAGAAAACAACAAAGTGTAAAGACTTCTCATCTTCTTTTTGTGGATGATTTAAAACTATATAGTTCATCAGATTAGGAACTGAAAGCACAACTAGAAGTGGTCAAAACTTTCTCAGATTATATAAGAATGGCATTTGATCTTGATAAATGTGCAAAAGCAACATTTAAAGCAGCAAAGCTGTAACACCAAGAAAATACCAGTCTGGGACAGAAATGTGATATAAAAGAAGTTGAGCAAGAGAGAGTGTATAAATATTTGGGAATTAATGAAGGATCAGCAATCAAACATGAACAAATGTGAATAAAACTTAGTAAGGAATATTTCAGAAGACTAAAATGAATACTGAAAACAGCTCTGACATCTAGGAACAAATTCCAGACTATACACCATTTTTTTCTTCCTGTCCTAACTTACAGATATGGAGTCACTGACTGCCCCAAAAGATATTGAATCAGTTGGACAGAAAAACAAGAAAATGCTTCATGTTTATCAAATGATTTATAAAAAGAAGTGCATACCAAAATTATATATTCCCTGTTCTGAAGGAGCTATGGGCCTCCTTGAAATTGATTAACGGTATAAGTCCACAAATGTAGGATTACATACATATCTGCCAACTTCACAAGATCCAAACATAGTGAAGGTTTTAAAACATGAGTAGAATAAGTCTAAGATGACTTCCCTGCTTAGTTTAGCAGAAGCAAATTGGTGTCAAGTAGGAATGGAAATCAAACCAAAAGCAGATAAAAATTAGGCAACAACTGAATGCGCCAAAGAAAAAGAAAAAATATAAGGTGAAGGCAAGAAATGCGTAAAATGCACAAATATAGCTGCAAGTACAGAAAAGTTGTGGAATTCATGTCAATCAGGACTGAATCCAGGAATGGTTAGAAGAGGTAAATTTAAACCCAAAGATGAAAAGTTAATATTAGTGACCCAGGGTGAATCTTTTTCACTGGTTTACAAAGTCTATTGAACATGTGGGAGAAACACAAATGATTTGTAAAACAGAACTGGAAACAGTTGCATATCTTGTGGCTGGGTGTGATAATAATGGCAGAAGGACTGTATACTGAAAGGCATAATAATGTGGCAAGATTGTTGAACTGGGGATTGTGTAACCATTATAATATTAAGGTAGCTGAGAAGCATTGGAAATATGAGCCACAAAGCATTATAGAAAATGATGAAGTTTATATCACATGGGATCACCCATTACTAACAGTTCAGAAAATCGATGCGAGAAAGCCAGAAAAGATAAAAGTAGTATCATTCATTCTAATTACTATACACAGTTACTACAATGTCTTAAGTACAGAGAGACACAAAGTTATAAAATGCCAGGATTTACAGGCAGAAAAAAGAGCTATGTGGAAGAAGGATTCTCAGACAGTTCCAATACTAGTAGGAGCAACGGGCCTTATAAGAAAGAATTTACAATCGTACTGGGGTATGTTACCTCTACATGTAACTCTGTATGAACTGTGGAAGGAGTCTGTTCTTGGCATATTGCAGGTGTACTGCAAATAGCTCTTCTGGCTAACATCAAAGGTTGAAGCAATACTAATTTCATGAACTTTAATAATACTTTGACTTCGGAAGGGGATTCATTCCTTTCATTGGTATTAGAAATCCAAAAGACTTGGAGAAATTAAACCAATGAAAGCCATGATGCCCTCCTCTAGTTTTAGGACTTCCTCTTCAACTGTCACATGAAAGACAAATTAGTTTCTCTACATCTGCAAGGCTTCCATTACTAAAAGGAATTCTCCAGGTTCCATCCTGACCCCCTCCTTCTCTTCTCCAACTTCATAACTAAACTCTTTTGACTTCCCTATGATCCTTTATGCTGATGATATGGTACTATTCAGGTCACAAATGTCACTCTCAGTCTTCCAAATCACACCTCAACAGGACTTACACACCCTTTCTAATTGCATTCTATGTTATAAATTACTAGTAAATACCTCTAAAACCCAAACCATACTTTTCACTACTAAACATTTTCTAGAATCACAGGTGGAACTCACAGGATGAATTTACGGTCACTCATTCAATTGTCCTTTTCAAACACAATCTGGACAATTGGATGGGTGATCATAAATTCACCCTGGGGGTTCCACATGTGTCCCTCTTGGACAGGGGCAATTTGTGCTGATTGTGGAAATAAGGGTAAGAACTTGGCTAGGCTTGTAAGTGCACTAGGGCCATTAGCCTAGTAACTTCCTATGATCCCATGATCCTATGATCCTTGCAAAACCCATAGGTTTAAACAAAGAAACAATTTCTTACAAATAACTTGGCATCTAGCTAGATCAGTCTCAGCTTGCAACTTCACATTTCTTAAACAAGACAAAAAATAAATTACCTATTTTTTATGTCAGAATAATTTCTAACTTTCTCAATGTCTCAGCCTGATCTGCAAATTGGAAAGACATTACAGTTGAGTAGTTTCTCTATCTAGCATTCAGCTTCTTGCTTCTGTGATCTTTCCCTGATGAATCCTATTGCTAAAGTTGCTGCCGATACCCCTGACATCTACTCTCACTTAAATTTTTGTATTGATAAGGCTGCCCCTATCTACACCAAATATAACGAGAAATTTAAAAATAACCCCCTGTTGTAGAATATCTGCATAAACAAATTATTTAAAAAAGGGAAAGAAAACTCCTTACTGTTTATAAGAAGTCACTTTCTACATAAATTATGAGTGCACATAAGCAAGCTAACAAAGAGCTTAAGGAAACCATTAAGAAGCTCAAAGCTAAGTATTAACTTAAAATATCCACTAAAATGTAAAATGACTAGAAATATTTCTTTAATTATGTTAGGAGGCTTTGATCTAATACTCAACAATCTTCAGAAGTAATCCACAATAATACTACTTTGACCCAGAGGGAATAGCTTATATCCTAGCTGACAAATTCAGTTCAGATTTTACTCCAACCACAATTACAGCTATTTTATAGAATTCACATCTGTAGTCATCCACTTTAATTACTGTGAAAGAAGTTGTCTCAACTCTGTCACAAACTAAGAACACCTTATCCACTGACACCTGAAATATATCAGGTTGCTCATTTGTCATTACCAAATATGGCCCGTCTGAACCATTACTTAACCTCTTTAATCTAAGCCTCTCCACTGTTTACACTCCTGAAAACAGTCATTGCAATGCCATTAGACAAGGGTGGCTCAACTACAGACCTTGGTAAATATAGACCCATTCATCTCAAAAAATTATCTCAGACCTCATTAATCTGGATATTGAAAATCTCTTTTAACTCTGGACTTTCATTATTTTATCTTTGTCCACCAAAGGTTCTGCCTCTTTAATCTAATGAATCTCCAAAAAATTACCTGAAGCAATGAATAGTAGTTACACAGTACATGCATAATATCTGGGCACAGCCTTTGACATTATTCCTCATATAGGCTTTATTGACAGAATTGTAACTCTGAATATAAATCCTTATGATTTACAGTAGATAAATGGTTGTCTGACAGAACCCATGTTGTTAGAATAACAAGTGCCACATCTGAAAGCAAAAATATTTACCAGTGGTGCACCACAGGGCATAATACTGGGGCCATTGTATTTGTCATTTATTTAATTTGACCTTCAGGCCAGCACTTTTGGCCTATGGTTATCAAAGTTTGCTGATACCTGTAAATCAGGCATTATTATTTGACCTTCCACCGACCCGCAATTCTGCCAACATAGATTAGCTGATGTTAACAATTTGTGCAAGGACAATGCTCTCAGTTTAAAGAAAATATGTACCATATCCCATTCTGGTAAATCAAACATTTTCAAATATCATATAGGTGACACACTCCTCCAATCAGACACCGTTGTAAGTGATCAAGGCGCACTTGTTGATAAAATAAGTTATACAGACCATTTCATCAGCAGATATAGTTTGAAAAATTGCAATTCGCTGGACATCCAAACTTGTAAGGATTTTATACATACTAAGCTCTTACCCTCATTAGAGATATACAATAAGAGTAACTTAAAAATCTTGGATTTTTTTCTCAACAATTATTAATAGCTCAACCAGGAATACTTCATACATATCTGTTATTTATCTGTTATTTATAAAATTCTCAGAAATGATTTTAGCAAAACAGATTTTTCTTTTTGGAATTATTCAATTGAAGTTAATAGACAAGTATTCTTAGAAAAAGATAAAAAATGTCCCCTGGATTCATGAAGCTCCATGCAAAAATAAGGCTATTCTTGCATGGAGTGGTTCTTGTCCATTTAGAATAGCAACGCGCCTTGCATATGCATGAAGGCACACTGCTTTTTAAACTAAACAGACACGGACCAGGAATGAGCGCAGGGAGTGTGTGTCACCTGAAACATGCCTCCTTCACTCTGAATGTGCCGTACAGCACTTTCTGACATGGATGAGTGTCAAACTATATAATATTAGTGCCTGGCACTAATATTATATAGTAAACAAGAGTCCGCAGACACTGAGATGTAAATAGCTAACATTTCAGTGTCTGTGGACACTGAAAATAAAAAAAAATAACATAAACACCTATAGAAGGCAGCAACCTTCAAGTGCACACCCCCCAAATGTATGCACTCTTGCCCTAGATGCATGGAAGCAGTAGGTCCAGAGGAAAGGAGTAAAAAAATAAAGAAATGGAATAAGATTTTTTTTTCATGAAATAAATCCAAAGATTAAGCGCCGTGCAGCTTGTTTGCATGGCACACCACTATGCTTAGCCTAGCTGAAATCCTGAAAATGATAGACAAGTGCCACTGTGATAGAAAACATCATCAAGCTGCTGTAGAGTAGTGGCACTGCCATGGTGTAGCATGTAGAACATGCTCAGTTTGAATTCCCCCTCTGATAAATTATTTAACAGACTTTTAAGGAATAGGAATGAAAGGTGTCAATCATATGGCTCATGTATAACACAGCAGGGGTGGGAATATGTGAAGTATAAATGTAAAAAACAATTTTGATAACTTTAATGAAAAAAATAGATTTAAGCAATGCTTTGCTAGTGTAAGCATTGCTTACTTGCATTCAGCTCTGCTTAGCTGGTGTAAGCATTGCTATGCGGATTTGCACGGAGTTTAGCATAGTGCAGCACATTAAAATGGGCCAATCATGAAAACGTTTGGGAAAACTGCCCTATTTAAACCGCACAGGCGGGAATACAGCCATAACCATTTGGGATTGCACACAGCAGAACCAAAATGGTGGGCTTCGGAGAAGGTGTGTGCTTCCGAGCACAATGTTTGGGTATCCAGGGTCATGGTTGGGCTCCTAGTTAAAAACCATGATGACAGGCTGCTGCAGGGCCAGCACCAGGGCTCGCAGTACAAAGCGGAGGCCTGGGACCAGCTTGCACGTGATCTCACCAGTGCCACTGGCCTACCCTGGACTGGTGAGCAGGTATGTCATCACCATAATGACCTGAAGCAGAGGAGGGGGTGCACTCTTGGACCAGTGGATCCAAGAAACCCGAGCACAGGATGTCCCACCTGTCTGTAAGTATGCAGTATTATGTATCTCTAACTAAGTATGGAAAAAGTTCAACTTGTGACTGTGCAGGTGTGATTAATGTGTGATGTCTCCCCATACAGCTGTTGTGGAGAGGTCCCAGAATGTGCAGGCTCATGCACAGGGACTGGCCCACCTGTGTCGGCAGTATGGTGAGTACAGAATACCTCCTACTATTAGCAGTAAGAAATCAAAATTATAGTAATTTTATTAATGCGTGTATATATAATTGTGCTGTAAAAGTCAGGAATAAATGCCTGTGTCAGGCTGCCAGTATTACAATGGAGTATTCCTAGCTGCTGTGTAAGATAGATATCAGTAGCAAACAAGGTACAATATGCAGGAGAGGAATATTAAAATATGTATGAGTGTGTCTGAGTGAACCTGCCAAGAAAGTGCCATGTCAGGGCTACTGCAACAGTTAGAAATGAAAAGCATTCCCCTGTGCAGATCATGCAGTAATAGTAATTGTGGAGTTCTGATTGTACACAGATATGTATGTCAAAACTAATAAAGGTGATCCCAAACACTGGTGTGTGTCATCTCACTTGTGCCTGATAAATAGAAATGTGTATGTCCTGCAGAATGTATTAACTGAGGTGAACTGATTTAACACTGCTTGTCTGCATACTTTAGAATGGGCATGTGAAAGAACTGGAAAAACGCAACAGTACATATTCCCATCAGAATGTGTTTTACTTGTTTGTCTACCAGCATTGTCCTGTGTTAACCTCTCAATTTCAGCCGTATGTAGCTGTGAATGTATTGAGAAATGTATATGCTAACAGGTGCAGACCTAAAACCTACACTGTGTACTCAGGAATCTAAATTGCAGTATGTAGTTGTAAAACTGTCAAATGTGCAATCCAGCTAATGTGCACATGTTTCACAAACAGTGGCACTAATATCTGTTGGGTATGCAGAAATTGCACTGAAAATGGGAAACAAATAATGCAACATGTGATAATGAAATCACTGTGCACAAAAATATGTACTAGATAGAAATGTCACAAGCAAAACACAGCACTTCCCCAGTAGCTCAGTCTGATAAGGACTAGGCCTGTAGTTGAATTTTGCACACAAAGCACGGTTTGAATCCAGGGACCGCCACTAACATCTCAGTCTGGTTTTACAGTTTTAAACTGCAATCTGAATAGAAAAAATAATGTACTGCAACACATGCATTTTCCATACAGGGCACACAGGTAAAGCAATCTGAATAGAAATACTAGTATGATGTGTATAACTATGAAAGGTGTACAATTGCTCTGTTGATCAGCCCCAGTCCTACAAATAGATGCAAGCTAGACATCCACACTCTGCAGTCTGGCCCAGACAAGTCCCTCAAGTGTCACGCTGCCACAGATCGTTTCCCCAGTTGACAGAAAACCTCCACACAGAGAATGTCCCAGTAGATGTATGAGAAAGACACAGCACACACTCCAGGACCTGCAAATAATATGTCAATCTGAAATATGTGTAGAAACAGCAATGTAATGTGCACACAGTTCATCTGGACAGGCCCACATGTAAAGAAATTGGTATAGAAACAGGTCTGATGTGTATAACTAAAATAAGGGTACAATTGATCTGTTGATATCTACAGCTGTTGGTGTGCTGTAACAGCCCCATGGCCCAGGTAGAGTGTAAGTGTGGTCAGAATATAGAGTAGTGAATAGTAGTGTACTGAAAAATATACTTGATAGCAGCTGTCAATTGAATCTGTTCTCTTCCACCACCACTCAACTGATCCAACCATCATACCGAAACCAACATGGGTATGTTCCTAAACAAATCTCTACTGTTCAGACCATTGTTCTATTTGGTTTATCATTGTTTAAACTGTGTGCATACTAATATCCCCTGTTGAATAATCATCTTATTGCCTGCCTGACATACCACTAACTGGCATGCTGTTGCAACCCTGAATGCCATTCCGTATATACATGGGTTCTGTTTGCTATGGCACTGTTATAATTGCAATGTTTTGGGTTAATGGGAATATCCATGCATGCTATTTTGACTAATGTTGTAATGTGTTGTGCATGTCTAACCAATATTCATTGTTAATTTCCACACCATAGCACATGTGGGAAGGCAGATCCCAGTGGATCCACCTCTCCCACCCCACCTGGCTAAGGCACCGGGTCCCAGCACATCTGGGACCCAACCCAGACCTCCCTCATCTGCTGGTCCTGCACCACCCTTGGGTGGAACCACTGCAGGGAATGGGGTTCACCCCTCCACAAGTGGGTGCACCCAAGACGAGGTCTGTGGCATGGTGTGCAGTATCCTCGAGATGGAGCTGGATGGGCTGTCATAGCTAGAGAGGCAGCCGGCCCCTCCAGCTCATTCCCCAGTACAGCCACCTTCAGGGCTGTGAAGGACTAGTGGTGACTGCCATGGGATGGGGGCATCAGTGCCACTATTACCATCTGGAGGGGCTCATGAGCCTCAAATTCCCAACCATCCTCCCTGTCAAGGTGTTTATCCCACCATGTGTCATACACCACCCCTGTCTGCTGACTTGTCTCTCATGATTGTCTGCAAATGCAACCTCTTCTACCAAGCCTCTCTTACCACACTTACCAATAATCCTTACTTAACATCCCACTCTCACCTTAAACAAGGGTATCTGTCCCACAAAAAAAAAAAAAACTTACCATACATAGCTCTGCATTTTGCCCAGAGACATATACGCAGCACACAATCTAACCCTACCAATCATCCATATTGTATGATGCCAACACACCTCCCTGTAGGGTTTGAGGCTCCAAATTCTAAATTGCCCACACAGAAAGCAACTGTTGCTGCCAAAGAAATGCAGAGCTATGGTCCATTCCTACACCTGTCCTGCACATCTCTACTTGTTTCTCCTCTTGTTTGTCCCCCCTGCTTGCCACAATTTCACCACCTTCCTATCTCTTTTTTTCTTTTCTTTATTTGAAATTAGCGTGGGTTTAAGTAGCTGTAAGCAGGCGTAAGCTAAGCTAAGCTCATGTAAGCGTCGCTTAGCTCTGCGCAAAGCCAAGCAAACCCACTTACAACTGCTTTAAAGTGCCTTGTTTACTCTGTCTCCAACAGCTCCTGTTTTGTTTAGCAACAAAATAATCAGCCCTTGCAAGTCTCAAACCCAGGACTCTACAAATATGTAGTTGGCCTGTGTCTGCAAGTCCTGTTGTAAGAGGTGTTGCTACCTGCTGTCTGTAACACTGCAGCCCACACACAGGAAGGATGTCTTCCATGCAGGAAAGGTACACAGACAACACCCACATGATATAGTAATTTATAGTAGTGGGTTGCCATAACAGTGGTAATTTGAAGTACTACACAGCTGGCTGCATGCAATTAGCAAGTGGTGAACACTGATTGGTGCAGAGGCCATCATCTGATTATGTGCATCACCTAAAAAATCCATGCTGCAATCTAGTCAAAGCAGCTCAATCCCTGCAGTGGAAAGAGAGAGAGAGAGAGAGAGAGGCAAACAGAAAAAAAAATAAAAAAAAATATCTAAACCAACTAAAACTACAGACCAACCCAATATAACACAGGGGACACATACAAGTGTACTTAGAAGAGAGGGCAATACTACAACAGGTATGTGAAACATATATGCATGTAATTGAATGTAGTACTTGGTCTATAATAATGGGATAGATGATGTGGAAAGATTTATATGTGCCATCAGGAGTTGTTGTAATGATGTCCTGCTGAACAACTGTTATGGACATAGCCTCTGGCCCTGTGGGCAGTGGGCCATAACTGTCATCTGTGCAGATCAGCACTGAATGACAAGATGTAAGCCATCATAGCGTGTGTTCTATTCCTCAAGACATGTATATTAGTGTGGCAAATAGCTTGTTGTGGAAGTAATGCCGTTATGATAGAAACATGAGTTTCATACCCCACCACCTGCAGAACAGTCATGTTAACGTGAAATGTAGCTTGCACAAAATGCCATAGGTGTGTAATAGGCCTACCTGCAATATGTTCTTATATATGCACCCCTAATGTTAGACTGTGTCTACATGTGACACCTGTCTGTTTTGTAGCAAGGCAGAACAGTGCAGCTGTGGAGGAAGGAGAGCTAGAGAGTGTAGACCTTATGCTTGAATGCACCCTATATATATATATATATATATATATATATATATATATATATATATTCATTTCGTCGACAGTTCATTTCACTGACAACCAAGTCAGCAGGCCCAATTCACTGAAACTTAATTTCACTGACACTTCATTTCACCAACACTCAGTTTGTCGAAAATTATATATATATGGCCTATTCTCCACTGTAGAGCGACCCTAGAGGTAGAATATATAGTAAGGGGGGGTGTGGGGGGCACAGCCCCCCACAATGAGGGGTGTGGGGGGGGTGATCCCCCCACATATCATAAACATTTTACAGTATACAGATGCATTCTTACAAGTGCAATGAATAACTATTACCAAAAAACCATTATAGAACCCCAATATTTGCCCAGAGACATATACCCAGCACACAATCTAACCCTACCAATCATCTATATTGTATGATGCCAACACACCTCCCTGTAGGGTGTGAGGCTCCAAATTCTAAATTGCCCACACTGACAGCAGCTGTTGCTGCCAAAGAAATGCAGAGCTATGGTCCTTTCCTACACCTGTCCTGCACATCTCTACTTGTTTCTCCTCTTGTTTGTCCCCCTGCTTGCTCCAATTTCACCACCTTCCTATCTCCATTTTTTCTTTTCTTTATTTGAAATTAGCATGGGTTTAAGCAGCCATAAGCAGGCGTAAGATAAGCTAAGCTTATGTAAGCGTCACTTAGCTCTGTGCAAACCCATGCAAACCCACTTACAACTGCTTTAAAGTGCCTTAATTACTCTGTCTCCAACAGCCCCTGTTCTGCTTAGCAACAAAATAATCAGCCCTTGCAAGTCTCAGACCCAGGACCCTACAAATATGTAGTTGGCCTGTGTCTGCAAGTCCTGTTGTAAGAGGTGTTGCTACCTGCTGTGTGTAACACTGCAGCCCACACACAGAAAGGATGTCTTCCATGCAGGAAAAGTAGAGAGACAACACCCACATGATATAGTAATTTATAGTAGTGGGTTGCCATGACAATGGTAATTTGAAGTACTACACAGCTGTCTGCAAGTAATTAGCAAGTGGTGAACACTGATTGATGCAGAGGCCATCACCTGATCATGAGCGTTACCTAAAAAAATCCATGCTGCAATCTATTCAAAGCAGCACAATCCCTGTAGTGGAGAGGGAGAAAGAGAGAGAGAGAGAGATTGAGAGAGACAAACAGAAAAAAAAAGAAAAAAAATATCTAAACCAACTACAGAACAACCCAATATAACACAGGCGACACATAAAAGTATACTTAGAAGAGAGGACAATACTACAACAGATATGTGAAACATATATGCATGTAATTGAATGTAGTACTTGGTCTATAATAATGGGATAGATGATGTGGAAAGATTTATATGTGCCAACAAGAGTTGTTGTAATGATGTCCTGCTGAAGAACTGCGATGGACATAGCATCTGGCCCTGTGGGCAGTGGGCTATCCCTGTCATCTGTGCAGATCAGCACTGAATGACAAGATGTAGGCCATCATAGTGTGTGTTCTGTTCCTCAAGACATGTATATTACTGTGGCAAATAGCTTGTGGTGAAAGTAATGCTGTTATGATAGAAACATAAGTTTCGTACCCCACCATCTGCAGGACAGTCATGTTAACGTGAAATGCAGCATGCACAAAACAGCATAGGTGTGTAATAGGCCTACCTGCAATCTGTTCTTATATATACACCGCCAATGTTAGACTGTGTCTACATGTGACACCTGTCTGTTTTGTAGCAAGGCAGAACAGTGCAGCTGTGGAGGAAGGAGAGTTAGAGAGTGTAGACCTGATGTTTGAATGCACCCCATACATACACACACACACACACACACACACACACATATATATATATATATATATATATATATATAGATAGATAGATAGATAGATATGGGTCACCTTCATTTCATCGACTGTTCATTTCACTGACAACCAAGTCAGCAGGCCCAATTCACCGAAACTTCATTTCAGTGACACTTCATTTCACCAACACTCATTTCCTCTAAAATTATATATGGCCTATTCCCCACTGTAGAGCGACCCTGGAGTTAGACTATATAGTAAGGGGGGTGTGGTGGGCACTGCCCCCAAAAATGGGGGGTGTGGGGGTGAAGCCCCACACATATCATAAACGTTTTACAGTATACAGAAGCATTCTTACAAGTGCAATGAATAACTATTACCAAAAAACCATTATAGAACCCCAGTATGTGTTGGGCTGCACCCCCCACACCCCCCTTACTATATATTCTAACTCCAGGGTTGCTCTACAGTGGTGAATAGGCCATATATTATTTTCAAAGAAATGAGTGTTGGTGAAATGAAGTGTCAGTGAAATGAAGTTTCAGTGAATTGGGCCTGCTGACTCGGTTGTCAGTGAAATGAACTGTCGACATAATGAAGGTGATCCATATATATATATATATATATATATATATATATATATATATATCTATATATCTATATATATATATATATATATATATATATATATATATATATATATATATATATATCTATATATATATATATATATATATATATATATATATATATATATATATACTTTTATGTCTACAGATATACAGACACACATACACACACGCACACACATAGACAGACACACACACACACACACACACACACACACACACACACACACACATATATATATATAATATATATATATATATATATATATATATATATATATATATATATATATATATAAACACCAAACACGAATCCAGCACAAAATGGGAGACACAGGCAGCACTTAGCTTAAATGCAAGCTTTTATTGTGAAAAGCACAATCCCCAAACCGGTTTCGCTACAAAGAGCGTCATCAGTGAGTGCAGAATAACGTGATAACACGCATTTTATAAGGAGGCTAACACCACGCCTCCTTAAAGTGCCCTACAGTATACAAATCATATGGCAATCACTTACATATAGTAACAATTGATGTCTAACATTTGTTACCCTAAATTATTAAAAAATATACAAACTATCAAAAACAAACTAACAACATGCTTATAATATGACTAAACAAACACTTGTCACTTTATCCAGGAAGACCAAAACAAGGATCAGCCATATATTAAATAACATTGACTAAATATAATATTACCCTGAAACACATTACCATATGTATCTATTTACTAATATATGGCTAAATGACCCCTGACAAGATCACCAATGGTCATTAAGACCTGGTTTAAAAAGTGCCCCAAGATTTATAATCCACCTGCGTTCCATGTTAGTGAGTAGCTGATGTCGCAAAGGTTCATTAATATTACTTGATTTTAACGCATCAATCCCCACAAAAATAAAATGAGAAGCTTGATGTTGTATAGTGTGCTTATATAAAGCACTACGTACACGTTTACATTTGATATCGCTGATGTGAAGTGCAATTCTTTGTTTGAAACTACATGACGTTTGCCCTACATGAAACGCACCACATTGGCAAACCGCCATGTAAATAACCCAGGAACTGGTACATTTGATATGATGTCTAATATCATAGACTTTGCTGGTATTAACTGATACCATATATATATAAACTCAAAATATGTACACGCACACACACACACACACACACACATATATATATATATATATATATATATATATATATATATATTTCTGTATGTATGTGTACATATATATATATATATATATATATATATATATATATATATATATATGTATATAAATATATATATATATGTATATACTCACACACATTTAAAAATGTCCGATAGTCACGTGAGTTTAATGAAAAAAGGTTTTTCGTTTGTAGCGAATTTCAAACATGACATTAATAAATTACTTATCAATTTGAAGTTATATACTAGGCAATTGAATTTAAGATTGTTTTTTGGGAATAAACATACTATTGGCAGAGACACACAGACATTCACAGTTATAAGAAATTTGTTTATACCACCTTGCAACCCTTTGATATCAGTATTTGAACGTTTATGTGTCACTCAGATTTGGAGACTGATTGACAAAAGGTTACCAACTAATAAGAATTTAACATCTGCAGAAGAATTCTGCCTGAAGGAACTTTCATCCAACAAGGAACATAGGGTCATGAAACCAGATAAAGGGAGCAATGTAGTCATAATGATGAACACCGACTACTCTTGGAACATGCATGACTCCAATACCTATGAATTGGTCTCTAAATTTGAAGTTCAGAGGGCATACACAAAAATTGACTGGCAACTTTATGAATTGCTTTGTGAAGGAATAATTAATTACGAAGAATACAACTACATGTTAGTGGAACATCCAGTTATACCCAATCTATTCAGAATCCCCAAGATTCACAAAGACATCATTAATTCCCCTTTCAGACCAATAGTGGCAGCCAGAGGATCAAAAACAGAACCATTAGCAGCTTTTATAGACATTACTAGTAAGAATACTCTTGACAATATACCACACATATTAAAAGATTCCTGGCATTGTCTGGACTGTCTCAGAACCCTATCTGACTTAAACATAGGGGAATTTTGGTTTGTAACTGTTGACATAGTAAATTTGTTTTCAGTGATACCACACGACATTGGTTTAGACTGGTTTGCCAGCAGTTTAACTAAATATAGTCATATACATCAGGTGAAGAGAAGCCTACTGGTTGATTTGATGCGGATTGTTCTAGAAAACAATTACATCTGCTTTGAAGGGGAATTTTATAAACAATCCACCGGAGTTGCTATGCCAACTTAGTACTAGCCGAATGGGAGGAACAATATGTCTTGACATCCAGTTATAGATCCAAAATGACCATTTATTTAATATTTTTGAATGACATATTTTTCCTTTGGAATGGAATCTGAAATGAGTTGGATGACTTTATAGGTTACCTCAACAACTCCACAACTTTTTTGAAATTCACTAGTAAGGCGGACAGAAATACCATTGACTACTTGGATTTACATTTATACACTAAAGATGGGAAAGCACAATCCAAATTATTTAGGAAGAAGACATATAGCAACACATTTTTACACTGTGAGAGTTGCCATCCTTATTATGTGAAGAAGAACATTGTAAAAGGCCAGATGATTAGGGTATCACATATAGTTAGTGAAGATAGTAGATTCTTGGAAGAACTGGAGGTAGTAGTTGGCCTATTTGTTGAACAGGATTATCCTATGGATTTACTAATCTCGATTAAACAGGACATCATTGGAAGAAGGGACATAGACTTCAGGCCCATTTTGTCAGACAGCCAAAGGGACACAGAGAATAGCAATATTCATAGACATAAAGTCAAGGATATCCAGACAGGCATGGTTTTACAACATAACACCACAGCCATTAAGGTCAAAGATATTATTCAATCAATATGGCAAAATGTACTTCCCACAGACATGCAAGACATACTAGGAAAACACCCTAAATTCATCAACAGTAGGGGTCTGAATATCAAAGAACATTTGGAGAGAATATCCACACCTACTAGTCAAAGGCCAGCTAGGATGGCCAAATGTGGCAATTGCAAAGCATGTAAATACATCAGTGATGGCCCATATGTTCAAGAGGGCAACACAAGAGGTCTTTGAAGAACCCTGGTTATTGCAATTGCAACACCAACATGGTTATATATGTGGCAACTTGTCTATCTTGTCCAACTTTCTACACTGGAATGACCACAAGAAAGTTGAGACAAAGAATTATGGAACATAACAGGGACATTAAAAACAGGAAATCAACTAATTCCTTAATTAACCACAGTAAGGAATGTATCACCTACAAAAATGTTTATTTTTTGTTATAGATAGATTATACACTAAAGACTTTGGTGGTGACTATAAAACTATTTTAGAAGTCAGGGAATGCTTGTGGCAAATACAACTAGATGCAAGCAATGTACCTGGCATTAATGACACCTTATCCCTAGCATGTATACTAAAACATAAGGCTACATGCATTTAACATTTTGAAAATTAGAAACAACAGAGAATTTTCTGACTTTTTTTGTATATATATATTTTTTACACACACTTTACATTTTTTACATATATTTTTTATATCTCTAAATGTTTTTCCAGAATTCAAGTGTTGAAATAATTCACATGTAAAGTAAATACACTACTGACAACTGTGTACTTGGTGTTTTAAAAAAAAACTTGTAAAGTTAACAACATCAATAAGCTAAGGGTTAAATTATAAAGTATACATAATAGAATCATTGTATTCAATTAGTATTTGATGTCAGTGTTAACTGAAGTGTATATTTAAAGGTTGCGATGAGTTGTGATAAACTGACTCTGAAGATGCCCTACACGGGTGAAAGCGCTTAGTCAGTCAATGGTTTATGTTAATAAAGTCAAGGTGGTTTTACTTTGGCACTACCAGTGTTTTTTGTTTTACTACACACACATTTCCCCTACTGTTGAATGACAGTGTTGCACAATATGTGTGAGAGAACATCACACATATCTAATACAATCCACTTAAACACCAACTTGCACAGAAATTCGCTAAAGCCGTCACTCCTTACGAACACTTAATTTATTTAAAAAGTTAAAATAAACCACGTTTTTCGTCTAACCCAAATGGTTAGACTTCTTCAGAACAAAAGCCAAACAATGTCAGTTACAATTCAAACCACTTATTTATAAACTTCCCTGCCAAAATTTCAAGGGCTTAAGTGTCTCTTAAAGATATAGACTACTGAAAAGCATGGCATTTCATTCATAAAAGTTAAAATGCTTTTGTTACCGACCTGTGTTTAAATCACATATACATAATTGCAGTAACCCTATTTCCTTCCACTCACATGAAATAACAAAAACATTGCGCATGACTAGAAACACAAATGTTATGAGTGCGATGATAAATTCATAAAATACTGTCTATAAGATGCACATCATCTAGGATCCATCCCTTTACACATGTATATTGCACAATATGTGTGAGAGAACATCACACACATACAAACACACAGACACACACACACACACACAGACACACACACACACACACACACACACACACACATATATATATATATATATATATATATATATATATATATATATATATATATATATATATATATATATATATACATACACAGTAGTAAGCGGGTGCAAAATGGACAGTTATGTCTAGTGTGAAATCCATGTTGGGAACACATTGCCTTTGTTTGTGAAGGTGTGATTGGTATGTTGGGGAAGGATAGTAGGTATATTTGGGGGGGTAGGTTGGGTTGGAAGACAGACAAGACAGCATATAGGGGCAGTATATGACACATGTGGTGGGTAAACACCTTGGATGGGGAGTGATGTTTGGAATGTGGAAGCCAATGAGCTCCCATATGGAAACAATGGGACCATGGTCCCCACCCATGGGCAGTCACAACTGCACCTTCACAACCCTGAAGGTGCATGGGCTGGGGGCTGAGCAGGAGGAGCATGCAGACCCTCTTATTGTGCACTGAGGGCCTCAAGGTTGTGTAGCACATCCTCCTAGTCTCTGTGGAGCTCCCTATGCACCAGACCCTGGACCTGACATCAGGTGACAGGATTCTGTCTGTGTGTGCTCCCAGGGGGGATGAACACCATCCCCTAAGGAGGTTCCATCTGATGGTAGTAGAGGACCAGCAGATGATGTATTCCTGGGGTGGGTCCCAGATGTGCTGTGGCCTGGTAACAAGACCAAATGAGGTGGAAGAGGTATTTCTGTTGGGAAATGTCTTCCCAAACATGCTATTGTGCCACAGTTATAGAACATATGTGGGTAGTAATAGTGCACACATTCCAGGATTATGTCTAATAGCATACATAGATATCCCCATTAACACAAAACACCAGATTTGGAGCAGTCACATAGCAAACAGAACACATGCATATATGGAACCATAATGGCCCTTACAATGACATGCAGGTGACATTGTTCACAACAGACCACCAATGATAGTGTTTCAACATGGAACATGACTAGAAAGACATTGCACAAATTGTTGTACAATACAATATATGTCCCAGCAGTAGGTTTGCTGTAAACATACCTGTTGAGTTGTGTGTTCAGATTATTGCTGCAGATATGGTGGGGGGGAGACAGAGATGTGTATTAACAACTATTATACCCTTGCAGTATGAGGTCCTCAGACCTTTTTTCCTCTTTATGTCTTTCAGGCACCATGCCGGGTTACTCCCCCCAGGAGAATGAGGTGATTATACAACACCTGGTCCAGAACTACCATACCCTGTTTGGACATACAGTCCATGATCTGCAGGAGAGGACCGCCCTGTGGAATGAGCTTGTCCACAGGGTAAATGATGTCGGCCTGCATAACCGTAGTTTTGAGCAGGTCCAGCATCGGTGCACTGACCTACTGGTTCCCTATTAAGAGATCTCAGATGCAGTTTGTCGAATGAGTCTTGATCAAACCAAAAAGAGCAAAAATACAAAATAGCGAAGTGGCTTTTCAGTCCACTCTGTATCCAACAACCATTGTTCTGCCTAGCAACAGAATAAACAGCCATTGAACTCCGTACACTATAGTCACAGCATTTAACCACTAAGCCATCACAGCTCTGAAGCTGTTTGATGTTTTTTTCCAATATATCTGTCAGTACACATACTGAATAGTAGTGAACAACTGCTTTGACTTCTACAATTGTGTAGTACTTGTAAGTGATATTAGTTGTTGAATCAAGTATGTTGTATCTAAATATACACATATCAGATAAATACTGTATGATACATCTGGGAAGTTATATGCAGCAGTCATGTGTACACATAACTAGGATATGGATATATATATATATATATATATATATATATATATATATATATATATATATACATGTGTGTGTGTGTGTAGATATATGTATACATGTACATACGCATATATATATATATATATATATATATATATATATATATATATATATTGCTATACATCTGTATATTGCATTATATATATGGATATATATGTGTGTGTGTGTGTGTGTGTGTGTGTGTGTATGTATTATATATGTGTATATATATGTATGTGTGTGTATATATCTATATAGATGATTCTGCTTCATAATCTTGAAATACTGAAATCACGAATTTCAGTATTCCGAGACCATGAAGGGGAAAATTCAGAATACCAAAAGTGCATAAGCATGAATTTGAATATCTTGAATCCATGCTTATGCATTTCTGGTATGGTGCATGAAGTGTTTGGCTGAGATGGTGTCTGGAATTGAAGGTGAGTGAATGTATGTGTGTGTTGTTCTACGTTGTATGTGTGGGTAATGGTAAGGAGGTGTAAGTATGAGTATGAGTGTTGGATGTGTTTGTGATTGTGCATGTGCATTTGTTTGTGTGTGTATGTGTGTGTGTGTGTGTGTGTGTGTGTGTGTGTGTGTGTGTGTGTGTGTGTGAGTGTAGAATGCTGTGGTGTGATTTTTTTTCATTATGTGCGATCTCGGAGTTGGTATATATAAGTAGGGGGGGTGTGGGTAGGGGGTGCAGGGGGTCTTGCCCTCCTGTTTACATGTAGTGTAGGGTTGTGTGGTTTGTGTGGTGTGGGTAGAATGGCGTGTGTGTTATATGGTGTATGGTGTATGTATGTTCGTGATTGTGGGAGTTGTGATTGTGGGTTTCGGGATTTTAAATGGTTCGGTTTCATAGTTTCGAAACACTGAAATTCGAAATTTCAGTATTTCAAGATTATGAAGTGGAACCATGTGTATATATATATATATATATATATATATATATATATATATGTATGTATGTTTATATGCATGGGATCACTACTAAATATCGAATTACGTAATCCTGAGACTCTGAATACCAAAGACCAGAATCTCGAGATTCCATAATCTTGAAAACAAAAAAAAAATACATTTTAAAAAGCGTATGCAGGGGGGCAAGCCCCCGTGAACCCACCACACACCCCCACAACTTAAATATACCAACTCCGAGATTGCGCCACAGTGGAGTGAATGGCAAAATAGTGCCGTGCAGAGTGGAATGGAAATTTTGGCATTCGCTCCACTGTAGTGTGATCTCAGAGTTGGTATATTTAAGTTGCGGGGGTGTGGGGGGTGCAGTGGAGCTTGCCCCCTGCATACAGCTGTTTGAATCTTTTTTTTTTTTTTACATTTATTATTTTTTTTTACTTTCGAGATTACAGAATGTTGAGATTCTGGTCTTAGGTTTTTAGAGTCTCGGGATTCTGTATTTCAATATTGAGTAGTGATCCCATATGCATACATGTATAACATATGCCCATAACATGTAGTGTAGTCATACCTAAGCACCAATAGTCGCAAGCTCTTAGTGCAAGGGGATGTCATGTAAGTATTGCAGGTATACATGTAGACTTTTGCTACTGTAACAGGGGTTGTCTTAACAGAAATGTGTGGGAAGTCACATCTGATATTGAAATGTACGCCATCAGTTACTGTCAGACATCATAAGATCATCATAGTACAGTACCACACAAATCACAGTAATGATCCTGTGGAATACAGCAGAGATATGACCAATAAATGTGGACAGTCTGACACACTCTGGTCAGTCCAGATGTATACACAGCCCCCTTTAGTGCAAGACGTGTGGACCAAGTCTGACAAAGTAGATATTTACAACCATGTAAATGGGGATATCACGAAAAAAGTGGAATAGATAAGCTCACACAGTTTATGCATTCACACACACCTGTCTGTCCTGACACATAATAAACAGAGGAGCAGATGTCACAAGCCCACATACTACCCACTAGTAAGTGACATACATCTGTACAGCATCCTCTGCTTTATCAGAAATACACAACAGTTATGGTGGCCCAGCAACAGTACATGTGACACATATCTGGACATAAGATCACACTGGGTAAATACACTGAGCTGCTAGGCATGTCACAAAGCACTGTGCAAACTACAGACAGACTGCCACAACACTGACCTACATTTCTTATGGGGGAATACACATGTACCTGGAAATATAGCAGGCGCTACAGGCATGTAACAGCATGGAGTAACAGACACCTGTGTGAAAGTGCATACCCATAACCAATCTGAACACAGCCACAGTCACATATGGTAAACATACTTAATATTACAGTATATGGACTGTGTGAACAACACCATCCTCATATGTGCCACTCACACACCAACCCTACATATACTGGGCCAATACACAGTGTATTCCGATGTCTGACTGTGGTATGGGGCATGTGTCAGTCTGGCCCTACAAACATGTAAGCCAATAGGGTACCATACACTGCAGCAGCATGCAACATCACATAGCACAGGACCAAGAACAAAGACATCTACCACAGTCTGTACACAGGCCATGGTACATATTCACATTATACACTCTGTTGACAATCACCATAAGTACACAGACCTCAGTACTGTACACACTACAACAGAATATCCAGGTTTTGTCCTCAGATATAAGGCCTGCTATACATAACATGTCTAGCAGTCTGGTATCTCACTGGCTTGCTATCAGGTATGATGTCAGTAAATAATGATGTACTGAACATATGCACCTTTTACTGCATGACATATTTACAAAGGCTGACAGAGTTGTGGGTGGAGGTACTAACACAGGGCCAATATTGACATGTTGCTGTGATGAACCCATACATTTACTGGTGTAACAGGGTTTGATGTGACATATATCTACTGAGGGATATGAAGTCAGTAACTCACATGGCTGTCACCATGTACTGACTGAAATCCTCAGAGTATGCTACTGCATTTCTAAAGATAGGAAATGTGTGAGTAACACATGTAAGACTCCAAACACTGGCCAGTCTGCAGATAGCCCTACAGGTGGGAGTTTCTCTAACCCCATAACACTGTCATGACAGATATTAAATCATGTAGACCAGCCATATCCACACAAACCCTGTTAAACCAACATTACTTCAAATGTAGAAGAGCAATACTTACATTCTGTCCTTATGTCTGGAACATCCCCCTCCTGTTTGTTGGCCTGTCTCCACAGTGTATGTTGTAAGAGGTATATCCAACTACCCTCTGTGATGCTGTTTGTCAAACACCCACATGAAGTCCTGCTCACAGTGAATGATGAGGGCCAACACCCACATGATGTTCTTAGTTATAGGTGTGTGTTTCCATGCAATTGGCTATAAGAATGATACCACAGATGTTCCACATGCAATCAGCTATTGGGGGATTGCAATTTGTGCACAGGCCATCAGCTGATCATGAGCATCACTTACAAAACACAAGCTGCTGCCTAAGCAAAGCAGGTGTACTTTTCCACATCCACCAGAGAAGGAGTGAGAGAGACAAAGTAAGAAAGAAGGGGGTAGGAGAGTAAGAACTAAGCATGTTTGTGTCACACACTTTCCAGTACGGGGTTTCAACCCCCTATCTGCCTATGTATTGCTATTACCTTGCTATGCAGTTATTGCATGTGCCATGGAGCTTACATGTAGGACAGCTGTCCAAAGGTATCTTTGAAGGTGAGTGACATCATCAACAGTGCTAAAGGAGGGATAAGGTAAGTGTAGTACATGTGGCTGTCCACAAAAGCAGGTGTCAAGGAGGACACAGCCACACTCTTTCCGGGACTCACACACATTATCAAAGTTGGCAGGGTCAGGATTAAAACTCCCAACTAACTAGTTTGCTATACAACAGTATTACACAGGTATCACATGCATCACAGTGCTTATCATGCTGATATATGGCCAAAGGGTATTTCAAGGTGACTGACATCAGAAATCATGCTACAGTAGGGCAATGGGAGGTGTAGTGAGTGTGAATGGCTTCAAAATAATTAATCTACACAGACACACACACACACACACACACACACACACACACACACACACACACACACACACACACACACTTGCCAGTACTGACATGCATGGGTTCATTGCTTCACAGGTGTGTAGTAGTTGACTGTGCCACAAGGCTGTACAAGGCTAGGCAAATGGTATATCTTGGCATTAGGCCACATGACAATGGTCTCCTGTGTGGCTCAGGGGTGTAGTCCCTGGATTGGCCCACACAGTTGGGTACTGTATTCAGCATCCACTCATCTAGGTTACTGTTGTGGGTGGCCAGAGCTATGCAATGCTTGCCATTTTTGTGTTCTATATTCCATAACATGGACACTGTCAGGTTTGTGCATGTCTCACATGCATGTTCTGTGACATGTGTAAGTGTGCCTATGGTCTTTGGGGCATGTTGTGTGGAATGGTTGTTATCATCTGATGTGGCATTCCTGATCTCATGTGGTGAGAACTGGCTATGGAACTGAGGTCATTCCTGCACCTACATTGACAGCATGATACAGGTATTCACTGGTGTTAGTGGCATCTGTCCATACAGGGCATGTGTATAAGGCATGGTATTCCCTTTGTGGGTTACATTTGCAGACTCTACAGTTGTTGCAGGCGTCCAGTGGGGAACATAGCAAAGGACCAGGGTAAGCAATTATTTGCCTATTGTAGGGATGGAACAGGGTGCCATGTCCTCTGTACTCCACTGCAATCACACCGTGGTTACTATCTGTGGGCAATATGCAGGGAACTACCAAAATAGTGGTTGTTGCCTAGCCAAGTGTGCTTTTGTATGAGACATGGGCAGAGAGTGTTCTCTGGGTAATACAAGGGTTGCCTATAATTTTCACCGACCATAATGTCACATGTAGGGGTGTGGATTGTCTACACCAGCCTCTCTGCTGTTTGACATCTGTTGTCCTTGAAAGGTGGACACTGTGGCATATAGTTGTTCCTCAATTTTGCAAAACTCACCCCACAATGAGTCCTGTTATTACACAATCACAGCTACCTCCACACAGGATACTGATAAAAAACACACTCACTTGGCAGTACTGAGATTCAAACCCTTATCTAGCTATGTATTACTATTACAGTGTACCTCATTTATCACATGTGCAACAGAACTTATAGGGCTAGCCCTACTCCAAAAGTGTATTTCAATGTGAAAGACATCATCAGGCTTGCCAAAGAAGGGCAATGGCAAGTGTAATGACTGTGAATGGCCTGAATAGCATTGATCCTTACACACACAAACAAACGCACACAGAGTTTCTCAGTTGTCATGTCTGGGATTGAAATGCCTACCTGACTAGTATATCACACAACAGCATTAAGCAGTTATCGCATGTGCCATGGACCTTAAGGACTAGCTCTTCTCCAAATATGTATTTCAAGGTGAATTTCATCAGCAGCCTTGCCAAAGTAGGGCAATGGAAAGTGTAGTGACTGTGAATGGCCTCAAAAGCATTTAACCCTACACACACAAAAAACACACACAGAGTTTCACAGTTGCCATGTTTGGGATTAGAACTCCTACCTAACTAATACATCACACTATAGCATTACACAGTTGTAGTACATGACACAGAACTTATAGGGCTAGCATTTCTCCCAATGTGTATTTCAAAGTGAATGAAATCAGCAGGCTTGCCAAATTAGGGCAATGGAAAGTCTAATGACTGTGAATAGCCTAAACAGCATTGATCTCTACACACGCACACACACACACACACACACACACACACACACACACACACACACACACACACACAGTTTCACAGTTGCCATGTCTGGGATTGGAACTCCTACCTAACTAGTACATCACACTATAGCATTATGCAGCCATAGCACATGCTTTGCAGCTTAAAGGGCTAGCCATTCTCCAAATGTGTATTTCAAGGAGAATGACATCAGCAGGCTTGCCAAACTAGGGCAATGTAAAGTGTAGTGACTGTGAATGGCCTCAAAAACATTTATCCTTGCACACACACATACAGTTTCACAATTGCCATGTCTGGGATTAGAACTCACACCTAACTAGTACATCACACTACAGCATTATGCAGTTAAATCACATGTCACGGAGCTTATAGGGCTAGCCCTTCTCCAGAGGTGTATACCAAGGTGAATGACGTCAGCAGCCTTGCCAAAGTAGGGGAATGGTAAGTGAAGTGACTGTGAATGGCCACAAAAGCATTGATCCCTACACACACAATGGTGTATTTCAAGGTGAATGACATCAGCAGCCTTGCCAAAGTAGTGCAATAGAAAGTGTAGTCACTGTGAATGTCCTGAAAAGCATTGATCCCTACACAAACAAACACAGGGTTTCACAGTTGCCATGTCTGGGATTAGAACTCCTACCTAACTAGTACATCACACTATAGTATTGCACATTTACAGCCAGTGCCACGGAGCTTATAGGGATAGCCATTCTCCAAAGGTGTATTTCAATGTGAATGACATTAGCAGCCTTGCCAAAGCAGGGCAATGGAAAGTGTACTGACGGTGAATGACCTCAAAAACATTGATCCCTACCCACACAAACAAATGTACATAGATTCACCCTTGCCATGTTTGGGATTAGAGCTCCTACCTAATTAATATATAGCACTATAGCATTATACAGTTATGGCATGTGCCATGGAGCATATAGGGCTAGCCCTTCTCCAAAGGTGTATTTCAAGGTGAATGACATCAGCAGCCTTGCCAAAGTAGGGCAATAGAAAGTGTAGTCACTGTGAATGTCCTCAAAAGCATTGATCCCTACACACAAACAAACACAGGGTTTCACAGTTGCCATGTCTGGGATTAGAAATCCTGCCTAACTAGTACATCACACTATAGCATTACACAGTTACAGCCAGTGCCACAGAGCTTATAGGGATAGTCATTCTCCAAAGGTGTATTTCAAGGTGAATGAAATTAGCAGCCTTGCCAAAGTAGGGCAATGGAAAGTGTAGTGACGGTGAATGGCATCAAAAACATTGATCCCTACACACACAAACAAATGTACAGAGTTTCACCCTTGCCATGTTTGAGATTAGAGCTCCTACCTAATTAATATATAGCACTATAGCATTATACAGTTATGGCATGTGCCATGGAGCTTATAGGGCTATCCCATCTCCAAAGGTGTATTTCAAGGTGAATGACATCAGCAGCCTTGCCAAAGTAGGGCAATGGAAAGTGTAGTGACTGTGAATGGCCTCAAAAGCATTGATCCATACACACACAAAGGTGTATTTCAAGGTGAATGACATCAGCAGCCTTGCCAAAGTAGGGAAATAGAAAGTGTAGTGACTGTGAATTGCCTTAAAAGCATTGATCCCTACACACACAACAAACACAGGGTTTCACAGTTGCCATGTCTGGGATTAGAACTCCAACCTAACTAATACATCACACTATAGCATTACACAGTTATAGTATGAACCACAGAGCTTAGAGGGTTCGCCCTTCTCCAAAGGTGTATTTCAAGGTGAATGACATCAGCAGCCTTACCAAAGTAGGGCAATAGAAAGTTTAGTGACTCTGAATGGCCTCAAAAGCATTGATCCCTACACACACACACACACAGGATTTCACAGTTGCCATGTCTGGAATTAGAAATCCTGCCTAACTAATACATCACACTAGTCCATTACAGAGTTATAGGATGCACTATGGAGCTTATAGGCCTAGCCCTTCTCCAAAGGTGCATTTCAAGGTGAATGACATCAGCAGGCTAGCTAAAGTAGGGCAATGGGGAGTGCAGTATGTTTGAATGGGCCATAAACCATTCCTCTGGAAGCACACATGTAACACTCAGTCACACACAACTTTACATTTGACAGGGCTGTGTATACAATTGCTAGATGAATAATGACTTGTACTGTCATGTTACACAGTTATCACAAGCACCACATACACTATAGCGCTGAGGGCTACCAGAAGTAAATATCTATAGTGATAGACATTTGCACAGCATGTGATATTGGCCAATTGGATGTGTGCTGGGTGGGACAGGCCTAACAATGGGAAGCTCTTTGTCACTGTCTGTCACTCTCTTCCCCACATCTATGTATGTGTATGCTTGATCTATTATAGTGTGTTGTCCTTGGATATATGTGTGTATGCCTATCCGATGTGTGTGCAAAGCATGACTGGTGTGCAATGTGGAGTGTGTGCACAGACATCTGCGACTGACAGATATGTATAGTCCACTGTTGTTGCCAGACACGGGCTTTATTTCTGTAAGTGTGGGAGCATGCCCAGTATGACGCTTCTGTATTTTGTTGTCAGACATGGGGTTCATCTAAGTGTGGGAACATGCCCAGTATGACCTTCTGTATTGAATGTGTGAATCCATTCCAGGCAGGTTGTACACCAGTGCAGGCATTTGTGTTCTACACATATAGCTAGCAACTGGTTTCTGCAGGATATCTGTAGATAGGTTGACAATATGGGTTCACAATGGGCAAAGGCAAGTGGGATACTGTAACTAATTATGTCTGTGCTGCTTCTGCTACATGGTTTTGGTGTATTCGGACATATATACTGTTTTACACTGTGATGTTTTATGTCATCAACTACTGACAGGTATACATATTTGCTAGCAGTAATTTCCTGGGGAATACAAGATGAATGAAGCTTTGTCCAGTATTGTGGTCTGCAGCCTACATATTCTTGCACAATCATGTCATTTTGGAGGGCAAGCTACAGACACTTGCTAATGGGTCTGTGTAAATGGTCCAGCACCTTGGTACTGTGGTGGCTGAGGATCCCATGATTGTACATCTATCAATGTGGTAGAATGGCCATATCCTGCTGTGGCCATACCTCACAGCTGTACAGTTTCACACAGGTTACAAAGAGGCAAGGTTCATATTTCTGGTCATTACCCCTTCACATTGTAGTTTATGAGCACGTTTGTAGCCACCCATTCCTGTGTTTGCAGGCAGGGATAGTATGTGTACACATCAGAGTTTCAGACTACACACACTCAATGGCATCCATGCTTCTGCCCCCCCCCCCAGTATTCTATCCTCTCCCTGACATTATGTAAATTATATCTAATAAGTATGCCTATAGTTATCACTTCATCCCAGCAGTATTTAGGAGTTGGTCTACAGTTCATAGGACATGGTGGACATGCTACTGGGATTTGTCAACATGGCCTTGCATTTGTGTTCTGTGGACTGCGTTATGTCATTATTTGGGAGTCTATGAGATAACATACATTGTCTGTATGGGCGAGACCTAGGCCTTTGACAGAAGAATGTAGGGAATTTGGTAGTGATGCAGGCCATCTGTAGGTGGCCAGTGCATTCTGTCACTCCTACAGTCCCAGGCCACAAGCCACTGTATTCCTCTGGGGTAACAGGGTAGGTATGCAAGGTGTTAATGGCAATAGTTTCTGTGTGGATGCTGGCAGGGTGCTGCTTACAGCTAGCAACACCCCTGCATGGGATACCTCTTCAGCATGGTGCATTCTGTTGGTATTCCCATACAGAAGTGGGGGGTCATATTATACTCATTCCCAATAGCAGGGATAAGATCTGTGAGATACCTGTGGCTGATGGTGTGGTGAGCTGAATGCATGTGTGCTTTGGAAGCTACATGCAGCTGACTCAAAGATATATGTGGGGCATTATCCTTATGCTGACTTGTGCAGGGGTATCAACAGTTTCTCAGTACTTCATACCTGTGCCTTTTGTAGTCTGTCAGGGTTTGGCCAGTTGACATCAGTATTCCATACTACACAGCCAACTAATGTGCTGCTAACCTGTATGTACAAATCCAGAGGTGACTCCATTTGACAGTAACATTTTATACACTCTCTGTCTAGGGTACTTCAACCTGTGTACTCTTTGTATGTCTGGGCCCACATTCATGCCATGTCCATCTTTCACATGGTGACAGATATTACATCCAACCAATTAGTATAGATTACTGCTGGATTGTGTCTTGCTGGTATGCACTGTGTTTGGCACTGCAGTTGTGGGATCTTGGCCCTGTCATCAACAGTACTAGCCATTGGCCTCCAGGTCACAACCTTCCATGCCTACATGCTGACCACTTTTACACAATATACAGCACACAACAATATAACACACAGAGTCCTGCATATTGTACACATGCAACAATCTATACTGCTAATTTGGCCAGATCAGGTAATCTGTGCTCTACTGTTATTATACCCACACATAGATGTTACTACATTTCTATGTAAGCATGTGGGGGGCACACCTGACAACTGTAAACATTTGCTATGACCACACTGTATTTCAGGTACTCTGTAGGCTTCCATTTCCTTCAGTATTCTGACCTATCATGCAGACTAGAGGCATATCAGTGTAGTACAGTTCTTAGGTTATACTGACCTACATTTCAGTTTCAGACTTCTTACCCTTCAGAACTAACATCCCACTACCTGACCTGTTGTAGTCTATCTGTGTAGGTCTGGAGGGGGGCTGTTCTCCATTGCCATCAATCGGAGGCCTTAGCCCAGCCTTTCTTTGTCTTCATCTACACCTGTCCTCCTGGCTGAGATTGTTGTTGGGTATGTGAGCCTCACTGACATGCATGTGTGTGTCCTATGGACAAACATTTGGCCCACCACACGTCCTGTAGTGGGTTTTGTCACTTTGTCTAGTACTGGCTACTATGTTGACACCAGTATTTGTTATGGATTTCATGCTGCCAATATAAGTGTCTACTATCTGTTGCCACCCCATTCAGCCACCCGATTCTCTTGCATGCTCACATCCATACCATAGATACAAGTAGCAGAACATACTACACTATTCAGCAATTGAAAGTGAGAGTGAATTGCCTTGTGGCTGTGCCAGTATTGAGGATGGTGCTGGAGGGCTGACCATGTCGGATGCACATAGTACGTTCCCTATACATGGTTAAGGACAGATAGTGTCATGTTTGGCATCCCTTTTACTGTATGTGTGAGTCAGAGAGAGGTGCATTCCCTGGGTTCCTACCAAGTCAGTGTATGTGCTATGCCTAGCCTCTTTTCCAAGGCCTGGGTATACTGGGCATGCCTCCTTCTGCCTACAGGGGTAGGCTCAGTTTGTTCCTCCTCCGAGTCACTCTGTGCCTGTGCTGGCCTTGGCAATGGTGGGGATCTGTGTGGCCCTGCCCCATGCTGTTCCTGCTGCAGCTGTTTCCACAGGATCATATTGTGTAGCATGGTACATACAATGACAATTTGGGTACATGTAGCTGGTGAGTACTGTAAGGCTCCACTGGATATGTCCAGGCACCGGAACCGTGACTTGAGCATCCCAAACACACGGTCCATTATGATTCTGGTCTGTGTGTGTGCCTCATTATGGAGTTCTTGTTCAGGTGTGTGTGATTCAGATGCACAGGCCTCGGCTCTTGAAGAGCCTGTGGTTAGGAGGAAAGCTAATTTACCATCAACAGGACCAGTCACAGTTATGAGTGATCTTTTGTCACTCCCTTTTCTGCTTCCGTTTCAACCAGTGAAGAGACAGCCATGGCGCCCACACTATATGGGGAGGAAATGGAAAATATCAGGCGAGCAGCACGAGTTTCAGAAGAGAACGCTGAAACCAGTCAATCGGACCTTACTATAAACTTATTGAAGTATGTACTGACATCCATAGAGAGAACAGTGTTGGATAAGGGTTTATCCTTTATCCCTTCACAACAGGTTGATGTGATAGATTTAATAATTGATGTGAAATGTTTTACAAGGAATTTGGCATTATCTTTACAATATTAATATAGTAGTAATAATACTAATGCTCATAATGATTATATTTTTAGAAAACCTTCAACATATATGCCTATCTTACATCCACTGTTGGATAGCTTTGAGAAAGCATGTGAGAATGATTTGTTAACTGCTTTTCAGTTTGAAAAACATCAACACAAAACAGAGTTTTATAACATGAGCAAGGGAGAGAGACAAGCCTTGAGGTCTTTAGAGAATAGTTGTTCAATTGTCATTAGACCAGCTGATAAAGGGGGAGCGGTGGTGATATTAGATAAAGATTTATATCATACTAGTATGAATGGTATGTTAACAGACATCAATACATATAAGAGTTTAACAAAGTCCCAGTAAGATACATTAATTAAGAGGGTCTATGATGATCTTTATGATATGTTGATGTGTAATATTATAGATGGTGAGCTTTATAAATACTTCTTGGTAGAGAAACCACTAATACCAACTTTTAGGGGTCTCCCCAAGATACATAAAACATTGGTAAATCCCCCATTCAGACCGATTGTATCTAGCAAAAAGTGGCTAACAGAAGCTATGTTGATTTATGTAGAAAAACAACTGAGACCACTAGTGGAGTCCACTCATTCACTTTTAAGTTACACACAGCACTTTCTAGAGACCTTAGGATCTTATAATAATAGTAGCTCTAAGATTGCTACTGATTATATGGTTACGCTAGATGTTACATCACTTTTCACGAGTATACCTAATGATGTTGGCATAGAATACTTACGTTTGTTTTTGATACAGAGAGGATTTAATAATGATAGAATCATTAAAGTAACAATTTTGATGGAGCTTATAGTCACAAATAATGTATTCACATATGATAGAAGCTATTATCTACAGACTATGGGTGTAGTAATGGGCACACCTTGTGCCAACTCCTACACAAATTTAGTTTTGGCATATTGGGAATACACATACATCTTAGAGCATACGTTCTTTTCTCATTTTATTAAATATTACAGGCGTTTTGTGGACGATGTCTTCCTCATTTGGGGAGGGGATTCTTCCACATTAAATGAGTTTATTACTTATATTAATGGGACGACAACTTTTCTCACCTTAACTGGTAAAAGTTCCCAGAATGAAATTTAATTTTTGGATGTACTATTGAAGAAGTGTGATGGTGTGATCACCACAGAAGTCTTTAAGAAACCCTGCAGAAGAAATCAATTTTTGCATCGCAATAGTATGCACCCTTCACATATTCATAGAAATATTGTCAAGAGTCAGGCACTCAGGACCTCACGCATAGTAAGTGAAGATGAGGTATTTCATGAAGTTATTAGAGATGTGACTTGTCATTCCTTATACAAATAATAACAAGAAAATAACACAGTTAATCAGAAAGAATTGGAATATGCTATTATTAGATGAAGATATAAAAAAGTGGTAGGTACTAGTCCTAGTTTTAGTTAAAAGAACACAAGATCATTGAAACAAATTTTGTGTCATGAGAGGAATAATAAGAAAGAACCTCTCTCAGTTAGAAGAGGGACGTTCCCCTGTCATCACTGCAATCAATGTGGTTATATAGCTAATACCAACAATTTCATACATCCAGATACAAATCAAAAATATGAGTTCCAACAATACACAGACTGTAGAACCAGAAAAGTAGTTTACTTAGCTGTGTGTCAGAAATGGTACAGTTTTTATGTTGGGAAAACGAATAGAACATTAAGAGAGAGAATAAGGGAACATATATATGCTATTAATAGAGAGAATGAAGGCAATGCAATAGCTAGACATGTCATTCATAATGATACTACGCGTAGTTTTAAATTATTAGTTTTAGAGTTAGTTACCCCCAAGGAAAGACTAGGAGACATAGCAAATCATATAGAGAAAAAAAGGCAAGTGGATTATAAGACTATAAGCAGATAGAGGACATGGGCTGAATGATAGGGTTTCTTTGAAACCCTTTCTTAAAGTTCGTCCCTTTAAGCATTGACATGAAGCCTTATACTGTAATATGCAGTTTGTTATAGTTAATTGCTTTGCATGAGAATATATGTCCTAGATGTCTGATTATATTTATTGCCTATATGCTTATGATGTGTTTTAAACTTTTATGTGGTTTAATGTTATTAAATACATCAGTGAGCTGTGTATGTAAGTGAGGGTACTTTAAGAGTTTTTTAATTAAATTTATTCAGTTAGGATTTCATTGATAGTTTCAAATATTGACATGAAGCCTTATACTGTATCATAAGCTTGTTATAGTTAATTGCTTTGCATTAGAATATTTGTCCTAGATGTCTTATGATGTATTTTAAACTTTTATGTGGTTTATTGCCATTGAATACATCAGTGAGATGTGTATGTAAGTGAGGGCACTTTAAGAGTTTTTTAATTAAATTTACTTAGTTAGAATTTCATTGGTTGTTTTAAATAAGTGATAGTATTTATATGGAGCTCTGTTTAAGATATTTTGAAAGTCTGATGAAGTGTTGATGCCAACGCGAAAGCGCTTAGTTGATTTCAAATAAAGGATTTTTTGGATTTTTATGCTGTGGGTCAGCTTCGATTGTCATGGAGTACCATCCTTTCTCTTCATTTTAGTTCATTTCTGATGGGTGTCATCATCCACGACTCCAGTGCATAACCAGCATCCCCCACTAGGTGGCAATATGGGATGCCCTCATTGGGAAATCTCTGGTGCAGCTGCGTCATATGCCAGATATGGGAGTCATGATAGCTTCCAGGGCTGCCAGCACACACATTCATTATAATGCCCTGGGCATCGCACACGACCTGGCAGTTGATGGAAGGGAAGCCCTTGCGGTTTATGTAGACTCTACCCCGCTCACCGGGTGGTGCTTTGATGTGTATGTGCGTGCAGTCTATAACACCCACTGCCTCTGCTATTGGAGGAAGAGATACATATTGCTGGTCAGCGCCTCACAGGTGTTGTGGAAATATATGTGCTCACTGGCATGTGCTGACATGGCTTCCAGGAACTGGTGGAGTACCCTGGATACTGATGCCTGTGAGATCCTCATGATATCCCCAGTTGGCCTTTGGAAGGTACCTGTGGTTAGTATTCTTAAGCCTACACATACCTTGGTATCCACTGAGATGGGTTCTCCTCTGTTGGTTCTGTGTGTGAAGCATGGCTGGCACAGCTCAACAATTTGCTGTAGGAGGTCCCTGCCTACCCTATAGCGCTCCACTATCTCCAGCTCATGTAGCCCCTAGTAGGTTACCCTGGGTCTGTACACTCTTCTCCTTCTCCTCACTGTGGTTTGGTCATCAGCATTGTCATCCTCACCACTCTCAGCCTCTTCCACATTTTGATTTATGAGAGCAAAAGCAGCCCTTATCATTTTGTTGCTTTTGTTAGGTAAAATATCCCTGTTTGTGTACACCGGTGGTGTAGAGTTTGTGGGAAAAAACAGAGGGAAAGGTGTTTGCATAGTTTATAGTATTGTGCTAGCTGGGCTGCTGCCTGTGTCGATACATTTCACCTGCCAGCTATGCTAGTTCTCCTTGATTACCTTCCTACTGCTATTTTCCTTTTCCATTGCCTTCCTGTTTAAGCCCAGAGGAGTGCCGTGCAATCACAGTACTCAGATGTGAACGGAGCTGCTATTTCCTGGTTTTTTTTTTGTTTGTTTAAAACCTAGTGCGTGGTATGCATACCTATTTAGGCAATGTAAAGACTGTTAGGCAACTTCAGACACACCCCCTACCTTAGCTGTGCTTAGCTAAGGGCAAACACTGGCCACAGGGCTCTAATAAGCTTACAGCATGCATGACACACACCCTTATGAAGTCATCTAGCTCTTAGGCTTACACCGTGGTCTTAATGCACCTACATGGTTGGGTGCAAGCTAGCACTGAGGGGAAATCTATGATTCAGTATCATTGCCCTCATTTGCATAGGATTGACTACTAATGCATTGTTACAAATCCGACACTCAGCCTTCCCCCTTAGCAACCACTATTCCATGGTCTTGTTGTGTTATGCATGCCATTAACTATTATGGCAAAATTATGATTTTGGTTTAAAAGCTTATTTCCAGCTTTTTTTTATTATTTTCGGCCAGATCCCGTTTGCGCACCACTGCCCTTCACTTAAACGTCCAAAATCGGCCAACAAAAAAAAGTTTAAATTTTATAATTTGGAAATTAATTTTCATGCCTATGACCATATATTTGGCCTTTGGCATACCTAACTCTTCTAATACATGCATTTTGTATGAGCTGTCATGCCTCCGTTTTGTAGTTTGCAGAAATGTATTCGGCTACTGGCTGAATACATTTCTGCAGTCTGCACTATTCCTGTATGGATGTCTGCCTGCTTCCTGGATTGCTAATTCACCTCATTTGCATGGTTTTCACCAGCAAATGAAGTAATTAGCATACAGAGGCTGTATCCATGCAGGAATAGTGCAGGAGCGCTCGTGCACATCCCGGGAACTTATTCCTGGATCACACAGCAGACATATTGCCTACAGCAGCTCTTGCATTCTTTCTGCATGCCATGCAGAGGTTGCTGAATCCTGGGGAGTGTTTACATTCAGTGAAGGAATCCACATCTTCCCTGTTCTGGCATGTATATACATGGAAATTTGGTTTACTATTGCATTGTTGACCTCACATTGCTCGAGTGACTTTTGTGAATGAATCTCATAATGCTGAAAGGTCAAAATGTTGCAAAAACACTGAAATCGACATTTTCAGCTGCTCTACACCCAAAAACAAGTGCTAACATGGGTCAAAATGGGGCAGGATTTTGCAATTTGCAACATTTGCATTCAAAATTTTTGGATGTTGCCGTATTCCTTTTGTACATACTCTCTCGACCATCCAGCGGTCGACATTCTGATGGTAAACCTGGAAATTTTTAAATAGATGTTTTTTTCCCTCCACATAGACTAGCAATAATGCACAAGAAATTAAAGAGATGGAGATGTGGGCACCCTGATGTTGACTTGATATATATGGTTATTAATTGAAAAATAATTTCCCCATTTTGGTTAGACTTTAAATATCTTTGTAAAGCTCTATGGAATGACAACTGTATCATTTCTATCTCCCTTATGCTTTTCAATGTTCCTGTTCCTGAAGTCATTCCTAAAAAACAAACATTTTTACTATGGTCTATCCTCTCTATAGCACGGAAAATTGTTACAAAAATTAGAAATCCCAATCTACTCCTTCCTGTCGTTAAAGTTGAGTTTATTCATCTTGTGAAATACATTTGTAAGAATGAGATTGCTACTATAAAAGCAAGGACAAACAATGCAACCCATCATTTAATTGCTTGGGCAAAATTGTCTAATCTGTTAGAGAAATACTACATATTCTCCTATGTACATTTCTTTTTCAGTTATTATGGACATTGTATATAGTTTGTTTTTTGTTGTTATTATATTGTTAATTTATTGTGTTTTTAAATAAATAAAAACATTTTGGAAAGAGGAAGCTTTCTGTCTAGCTCATCGAGTTTCCAAAGGCATATCCACTAAATCCAAAGAAGTTTTAATTTTCCTTTGTTCATATTTCATCAGATCCATTAAAGAATATAATGCACGTTTTAGTGCGTACTTATCTAAAAATTTCACTGAACTTGAGACATCAGAGATTCATAACTAAAAAGATCAGTTGCCTCAAAAACCTTAGTTATCAGGACAGAATGGCAATCCTTTCTCTGCTCTCAGTCTGTTATAGACATCTTTGTGCAAATTTGTTTTTATCCTTTCAAGCCATGAAGGATCCAACATTCTTTGACTTCCTATTTTTTGCAGAAAAAAATGGTACCTCAAATACAGGGTTAAAGGAACTAAGCATTCATCAACAGATAAATAAGACATGTTGGCAATATAGATTCATATCCTAATGCATCCTGTACTGCTAGAACAAACTTTCACCAGATGTGAGGCATAGTATCATCCTTGCCACCACCAAGATCAATCTAGAATATTTGAAGTGCAGCCTCAAACAATCCCATGGTCTATTTTGCCTTACCCACCTTTAGACTGGAGGAATCCTCTAAGTAGGAGTTTTTGGCTAGCCTTGTAAATGGCCTATAGACTGATTGGCTTATACTTACCTGTTAACCTTCACCTTCCTTTATTACCCCCCATTTCCTCATCGTACTTCACCTACTCCCCTTCCCACCCTGTGTTCTTAATTCCTTCCCCTCTTTCCCTTTTACATATATCCTCCTACATGCACTTTCCTTCCACTACACATTTTTCCTCGGCTTTTCTCCTTCACTGTAGTCATGTTTAATGTTCACCCTGTCCAGTTGCTGCTACAATCCTTAATTAAAGTTCATGATATTGTTGATGATATTTCTGTTCATCTGTATATTGAATTGATTGTTGGGGTGTTTCTATTCTGTTTGATTGTTCACTGTTCATAGATTTATAATTATATTTATTTTTAACTTCTGTCTCAAATGTGATAACTCTGCGTATATTCTATAATTTCATTGTTTGCCTTTCCCCGGATTTAGACAGAAATGGGTCCTTATAGATCAAAATATAATATAAACTTGCTTTGACATTTTCTGGGTTTTCTGTGTGTGCTCACATACTGTAGACATAACTAGCCCCAGGATTCAGTAAGGTTCCATGCAGGAATAGCTTATTCCTGCATGGAAGCGACCGTTTAGGAGCATCATGGCAGCGCACCATGCATTGTAATGAATGCACGCTGCCTCAGCTCCTAAACAGACACAGAACATGGATGAGTGCAGGGAGCATGTCTGAGAGCAGAGCTCTCACAATATACATGCCCCCACAGACAAGAATTGCCATTCGGCAATTGCAATGAGCAATAGGGGAGTTGCATACCACCAACAGCATAGATGAATGCAGAATGAACAGATATGTGGCACGAAAGTCTGGCCTGTCCCTCATTTACCCTACCAACTCACTAGGATGATCTCATCAGTGATGGCAAACATACGAGTGCCAGACTTCAAATCCATCAGAAAATGTACATAAAAACAAATTCCATAACCGTAGCAACACTCCAAGTTTATAAGAGCAATATTTAAAATATAATATAAACATCTTTTTTTATCAAACAGATTAACTTTAACTGTAGGTACACGGGTTTTCCCATTGCTTAGCTATGCATACTGTAGCTTAAATGGCACAAGAAGATAAATATCAAGATACATGCAATAATGTACAAGCAGTCATGCCCAGTTCGATTCTCACTCCAGTAAATTCCATTTTCCATGTCACTTCACTTTATGAACAATATTTTTTTGTTGTAAAACCTACTAAATAACATATATTTGTAAACAGGAGTACTGCATTAAATGCAGATGTGAGGTGTCATTGTAATAATGTTGTAAAAGCCACAGATAAATACAAATGGCACATACAGTATATGTACACATGAATCAGGGATACAAATCAAAGGTATAATGTGTAATGAATGATAAATCCATAGAGTGTCCAAGTCCACCACTTTCCCAAGAACCATGTTACATTTCTGTCTAAATTAGTGTGGGGGTAAGCAGGAGTAAGCACTATTAAGTAGTAGTAATTGGGAGTAAGCATATTTAATCAGTAGTAAGCGGGTTTAAGCCCATCTGTATGGGGGTAAGCAATGCACACACAAGTTAAGCAATATTGAAGCTAACTCCCTGTAAGCATATTTAACCAGAAGTTAGCATTGCTTAGCATCGCACAAACCCGCTTACAATTGCTTAAAAGTGCCTTAATCACTCTGTATCCAACAGCCACAGTTCTGTCCAGCAACAAAACAAACAGCCCTTACAGGTCTTGAACCCAAGACCCTGTACACTATAGTCACAGTAGTTAACCAGTAAGCCATCACAGCAGTACACAAGACTGAGGTATCACCAAACAGATCCTCACTATAGGAAAATCAAAATTAACATGCAGAAGGAATCTATATACAGTTTTATGTTGTATAACCTACTACATAACATAAATATGTGAACTGGAGTACTGCATGAAGTCCAGATTTGAGTTGTCATTGTAATAAAGTGTTGAAATGCCCCAAGAAACACAAGGACCCCATACAGTGTACGTATACATGAATGATGGATACCAGACATATATAACGTAATGAATGATAAATGAATGCCAAACAGCAAACAGTGAATAAATTAAAAATTAAGCAATGCTAAGCATTGCACAGCCCTGCTTACTAGGTGTCAGCAATGCATAGGACAGCTAAATCAGTTTGCCCAGTGGTACACCCCTTTAAGCAATGCCAGCCTTAGGCAAGCAGGTTTGCCCATAGCTTAACATTTTCAAAACCATCCAATCATGGCAAAGTGCTGGAAATCAGCCCTATTTAAATCCCACAGGTGGGAATACATCTCATAACTGGTTGCAGCTTCCTCCTGTAAGCACTGTTTCCAGTGTGGGTGAAGGAGTATGCTTCCAGGCACAGCACTGGGACATCCAGGAGTCCAAAGTCATGGCAGAACTCCTTGTTAAAGACCATTACTGCTGCAGGGCCAGTACCAGGGTTCTCAATATAAAGCAGAATCCTGGGACTGTCTTGCCCATGACTTCACCAGTGCCACTGGCATCCCTCAAACTGGTGAGCAGGTCAGGCATCACTACACTGACCTGAAATGGAGAAAGAGGGAGCTCTTGGATCAATGGATCCAAGAGGCTAGGCAGACGGGTGATGTCCCAGCCATGTGTAAGTATTAGTCTACTACCTGTTTAATAATTTCCAGCTCATGTATATTATGGATAGGTATGGCTAAATATTAATTTTATGTCTTTGACAGTGACAGACGAATGGGCTATGAACCAAGAAGCCCATGCCTGCAGATTGTAGAAGTTGCGTCGTGAGGCAGGTTAGTAATAATCTTGCATGTACTGTCATGAGAAATAAATCTAAAAGTAGTAAAAGGTTAATTACCAGTATGAAACCAGTATTGTGTATGGCATGTACTGAGTAAACCAGACAATATGGCAGGAAGAGTCTCATATAGGTTGTATGTAAATAAAAGGTTAACAGCCTGACACTAAAGGTCTAACTGCTGGACTGCTTGTGTTTACTCTGGTATCATATGGTAATGCAGTGTTGCAATCTCTTAATAGTACTGTTGTATTAAACACTGTTAACCCACACTGTGCTACATAAATAAAATGTGTAGGAATGTCTGTATATGACTGTTGTAATCACAAGAGGTCATATTGTACAACTTAGAGAGACTTAGACAGAAAACAGTGAAAAGACAGACAACATAATCCAAATAGCACACTCAACTGAGACATGAAGTGTTGTATTTTTGGCACAAACAGCCATGGCTCAAATCCTGGTAGTGGTAGCAAGTTGTATGCAGAATCATACCACACAACTGTACAGATATTGTCCGAAAGTCCAGATAATTGGTGTAAGTCCCCTGCCTGTCACCCTGTCCCCCTGGCAAATCAGTGGGATGATCCCAGATGTTTAGGCAGCAAATAATGACATACAACTGATTGTCAGACATCATAACTGTCAGAAATATATCCATAAGAATAAACCTGTCACTCTAGCAACTCACCAAAGTGTTATGAGAGTAATAAGCAAAGTATGCCCCAACTACACCCCCATGTTGTGAAGCTATGACCAGCGTGCGTGCAGTAACAGAGTGAGACGCATGTGCATAATAATAATGTGGAATATGGTAATATGTGTGACAACATTCAGGTAGTATTAACAAACATTCCCCCCACAGGTCTGTCAGATACAAAAACTGTGCCTAGAAATAAAAGAGTGAAATCTTGGACTGGTACTGTTTAGTCTGGTATTGTATGGCAGAGTTAGTGTTGTAGCATCTCTGACTAATAAGGTATTACTCATCACTGTCATCCACACAGTGCTACAAAATAAAACTCTCTAGAAAACCCTGTATAAGAGTGCTGTAATTACTAGGTCAGATTGTAAAACCACGGGAGACTTATAGAAAGAATTCAGAGAAAAGATACACAGCAAATATCTATATAGCACACCCAACTCTGATGTACATTGTTTTATTTTAGCACACACAGCCATGGTTCGAATCCTGGGAGTGGTAGTAAGCTGTATGCGGAATCATACCCCTCAACGTTACAGATCTGTCTGGAATGTCCAGAGAATTGGACCATATCTGCTGGCTGTTACCCTGTCCCCCTGGCATATCAGTGTGCTAAACTGACATGTAAGCAACATTTATTGTCATATAACTGACTGTCAGGACTGTAAATATTTGGAAAATGTCTATTAAAACAAACCTGTCATTGTGCAACTCACCAAAGGTTTATGAGGGCAATAGTCAAAATATGTCCTGGTTTCACCTGCATGCTGTCAAGACATACATAGAGAGTGTGCAATAAGAAATGGAGAGGTATGTGCATAACATGAACCTGGAATCTGGGAATATGCATAGAAACAGTCAGGTAGTGTTAACAAACAATACCTCCACAGGTATACCAGGTAAGAGGTGTATACTGCAGGTAAAACAGAGTTCATGTATATTGTTGTCTAAATCTATACCACTGTCCAAACTAAGGCCAAAGGGTAGTGTAATAACATCTATAAGGTACAGATCACAGCACTGACTAGGAAAGTGATGAGAACTACAGGGATATACAAGTTGTTAATTGACATCTTTCTCTCCCGCCCACCATATCTGCAACAATAAACTAAATCCACAACTCAGTCGGTATGTGCACCATTAAATCTACTGTTGGGACATATGTCCTATTTTCTGATAAATATTGAAATTTGTTCTATGCATGTGCCATGTTGAAATACTGCCACATTGGTGGCATTCTGCCATCAATGTACCTGCATGTTGTTGTAATAGCCACAGTGGTCCCATATATGCATGCATTCTGTTTGCTATGCAACTGTTCTATACCTGGTGTTTTGGTTAATGGTAATATCTATGCATGTTATTATACCTAATCATGGAATGTGTTGAGTATTACTAACCCACCTATGTGTTAAAATTGAAACACCATACCACGTTTGGGAAGGCAGGTCCCAGCAGACACACCTCTCCCACCTCATCTGGCCATGGCACTGGGCATCACCACATCTGGGGTCCATCCTGGGACCTCTTCATCCACTGGTCCTGCACCACCTTTGGGTGGAACCACCTCAAGGGATGGAGCTCGCCCCCCCCCCTTGGGAGTGGGCACGGACAGGATACTGTCACCTGTCATCAAGTCTGGGGTCTGGTGCATAGCGAGTTCCGCAGGTAGTTTGGAGATCTGGTATGCCAGCTTGAAGGCTGAGTGGCACAACTAGAGGGTCAGCCTGCCCCTCCTACTCAGCCCCAGTGACAGCCACCTTCAGGGCTGTGAAGGTGCAGTAGTAACTGCTCATGGGTGGGGACCTTAGTCCAACTGTTTCCACTATGGGGCTCATGAGCTTCCAACTTCAAAATACCCCTCCCCATCCAAGATGTTTACCACCCACATGTGCCATACACCTCCACTGTATGCTGTCTTTTTTGTCTTGTCTGTTATCCTACCCAACTTACCTCATCAAATATACCTACTATGCCTCCCCAACATCCCACTCTCACTTTAAAAAAAAAGGGCAATCTGTTCCCAAAAAAAAATCTCGCCCCATACATAGCTGTCCATTTTGCACACATGTCCACTGGACACACATAATCTGGTCTAATTGGCTTCACAACATATTATTGTTGTCCTCATCCCTTTCTCATGGGTATGAGTGTCCAAATCTACCTCCAAATCAGTGTATATGCACAGCTGTTGCTGTAGAAGAAATGGGCAGCTATGGACATTCCTTACACCCGTCCTGCACATCCCTTGGCTATTCTCCCTACTGTCTTTCTTTCTTTGTGCCCCTTTTTCACCACTTTCCTATCAACCCTTTTTCATTTCTTTTAAAGAAATTAGCATGGGGTAAGCGGGACTAAGCACTTTTAAATAGAAGTAAGCGGGTTTAAGCTTGTTTGCATGGGGGTAAGTAATGCCTACACAGGTTAAGCAATCTAGAAGCTAACTGAGTATAAGAAACTATAAACAGATGTTAGCAGTGGTTACCTGCACGCAAACCTGCTTACAACTGCTTAAAAGTGCCTTAATCACTCTGCATCCAATGGCCCTTGTTCTGCCCAGCAACAAAATAAACAGCCTTTATAAGGCTCAAATCCAGGATCCTGCACACCATAGTCAAAGTGATTTACCACTAACCCATGTATGATATACATTACCCTCATGTTTTCACAAACATATCATCCAGCACAGTCATTCAACAGTACAGGAAATGTATGTATACATGTAGATGTATGTGTGTGTGTGTGTGTGTGTGTGTGTGTGTGTGTGTGTGTGTGCTGTATATATATAATATATATATATATATATATATATATATATATATATATGTATGTATGTATACATATATGCATACATCTATATATATATATATATATATATATATATATATATATATATATATATATACAGATATATATCTATAGATATAAAAGAGAACATAACAAATACATATATTATGACCAAAGGCACCGTTAATGGGGGTGAGGGTGCCCAAGCTAAATACCTCTTGTAAGTATTGATATCACCCCCCACCCCATAGCCAAACAGATCTGCCCTGCAACACAATACCAACTGTTGCAAGTCCCATACCCAGGACCCTACACAACATGGCCACAAGAAGTTAACAGTAATCCATCCCACCTGTATGATGTCAGGATGGTATCAATAACATATCATGCAGTACAGTATGGCTGCCATAGGGAATGTACAATATAGAAGCAAAAAACATTCCAAAGATACATACACATACACACATATATGCATATATATATATATATATATATATATATATATATATATATATATATATATATA